>NC_137217.1:14079456-14171956 GCF_949987685.1 Ammodytes marinus | reverse complement strand
CTTTTGCTCCTAAAGTTTACTTAGACTCCAGTCATTTTCATTTGCTTTCTTTCATTTGCTTCTCTGCCTCTGTCTTCTTGTCTGACCTCTATTCATTCTCTCTGTAGGCCGAACAAAAAGACAAAAAAAAGAGAGGGGTGGTGTGCGTGCATGTGTGTGTGTTTGTGCGCGTGTACCGTCTTGCCCTGTGATTTAGTGCCAAGCTGGCAGCAGAAACTAGTGAATAGGGGGCCCCTTTCACACAAAGAGCATGGGATACACACAAACACTCATACACACACACGCTCAACTCACAGTCAATGCCAGACTGCAGGCCACCAACTGCACACCTGGCATGCTGCTATTATGTCACCAGTGTGTGAGTGTCTGTGTGTGTGTGTGTGTGTGTGTGTGTGTGTGTGTGTGTGTGTGTGTGATATTGTGTTAGTCCAGCAGACACCATCTGCTCTGTCCTCTGTGAACTTGTGTCCACACCTCTTCTCCCTCTCCCTAGTTCACTCCATCAGAATATTCTAAAGCCTTACTTTAGATCTACTATATTGCTCTATATACTTCAGTGCTAAATGTTTTATATTTTACTATTAACTATAGTGCTGCTGCTGTAATGCACCATATTACTCCCCTGTACTCTTTATTGCACTGTTCCTGTGCTACTTTATGGACTAAATCTTTAACCATACACGGTCTGAACTATACAGTATAGGAGAGATAAGTCAACCATGTTCTGAATATTGACCAAATGATATAGTGTATTTCTTTGTTACATACTGTATGCAGTGTTCTTTCTAACACACACCTTGGTTTTGTTGTATGGGTTTTCTCTTCACACTCTATGATATAGTTTAAACTTTCGGCACACTTGAAAAGGCATATGATTAAACACATGCAACAGCTAACGGATAGAGCAAATGGACCGGGGAGCAATAGATGGATATGTGTTACAGACATTCGAGTAGTTTTTGGCATATTAAAAGAAAGACGGTTAATAGTCTCTCATGTTAGTTTCTCTCCTCTGTTAAATATAATTATTATCATTTCTCACTTCCCCTTCCTTTCATGACATATTTTTGTTTTTCTTGTGCCCCTTCCTCTCCCCAATCTGTTTTTTATTTTCAGTTTTCCCTGGCATAAAGGCTGTGTGTGCTGCATGCTCCTGCTGCTGTACAATCATGTGTGGGGGAGGGGATGGAAGTTCCACAGTCAGTCAATAGGTGGCAGTAGGACACCTAGATTTAGACCGGGACCATGTGCTCGGCTCACTGGCTTTGTTATTGTCTGAATGGCTTTACACACACAAACACACACACAGTCTCTCATACACACACCCAGATTAGGCTTGTGCCTGTTAAAATGTTTAACTGCTGTTAGTCCTCTGACTCACATTTGGCTTGTAGTTCTTCCTCCCAAAACACCACTGTGTGCGTGTGTGAGAGTGTGTTCCCTTTTCCCGAGCTGTTCAGCAACCCATTGCTCTCTTGTTTACATACCAACTTCCTCTTTGTCTTAGTCCATGCAAGTCACAGAGGATAACAAGTAAATGACAACCACTTCTTTCTAGTTGTATCCTTGTAAAACATTTGTTATTATTGCCCACTCAATTAAACAATTATTTTGGGGGTTTCCTTTTGATGTTGTTGTGATCTTTTTCTGTGTCACAACCCAGTTAAAAATGGTTTTAGAGAAACAAAAACACACATGAAAAACAGACTTTTTTCTTTTTGTATATTATAAATTCATATATTCAGTGGGGAAGTAAAGGGCAGATGATGTATGACTTAGGTCAGTTCATATATTGTATAACATGCTATTTTAGAATCTGCTGACTATGGTTTATAGTAGTATAAAGCAACTATTATATTCTCTATATCCCCACGGTTTTACTCATTTTCCTCAACCTTAGTCATTCTCTCTGTGTGGGTATGACTTATGTGTTTTATCTTTTCCCATATCTTTCTCTCAGAACAAGGACACTGACATAATAGTGTGAGTCCTTGCACCTGGCCCTATTTCCTCTGAGTGTCTTTCTTTCTTTTTTTTTCAGTTAAGTTTTACATTTCTTGGTCTTTTCTTGACACGTGTAGTTTTTATATCCTCCGGGCGGGAACCGGGAACACGAAGGAAGCCTTTGATCTCCACCTGACGACTTTATAACCAGTCACTCTATGCTATATTGAAGAGACACGACTACTGGTCTGTTTCCATAAACCAAAATGAGTCATGATATACACACACACACACACACACACACACACACACACACACACACACACACACACACACACACACACACACACACACACACACACACACACACACACACACACACACACACACACACACACACCAGCGAAAAGGGGGGGAGAAAGAAAAGGCTACAAGTGGCTCAACTCCTTGTTTCAAGTTTTGCGTCTGCTTTGAAGTCTAGACGTGGTGCTCCGTGAGGCTGGAGAAAGGAGAGATTAATTGGACAGTTTAATCTACACAGTCCCTTGTTTGAACCCTTCTCTGCTTTTTGGCAGTGTCACAAAACAAAAGCCCTTTAGATACCTGCAGGGATTAAAGTTTCAGGCCATGTGGCATATTTTTTGTCATGTGGATTTTACACAAAGACGGCTTGAGATCAGTAAAAGGTAGATCATAAAAAGTGAAGTATCCAGTGGCTTATAGTAGCACTATGTGTATAATGACTTCCTGACTGTGTCCATCATGGCAATAAATGGAACGCACTTGTATTCCACTCAATACAGATCTATACCATCCATCCATATGCTTGGTCAGCATTTTAGGATATTCTAGCCAATTAGGGGCAACTGGACAATTTTTTGCACACAAACAATATTAACTAAACATCATTTGAAGCGCTGTCAGCATTTGTTTCGGAGTGTGTTTCTGATAGTTGTTCTCCTTGTAGCTCTTTATTTTTTTGTTCCCACCAAATCCCAAGGGAAATATCTGGCCAGTTAACCGCTAAATGCTTCACCATGTTCATCAGCACGTCACGTAACTTTGTCTGTCTGCTGTTTGGGTCTGAAGCAATACAAACCTTTTGGTTGAGAACAGCTGCCTGCTGATTAGAACAATGAGAGTGAATCAAAACAGTAAAGTTGTGTGCCAAAAGAAAACAATGAAAACTAAAACTCTCAGAGTATCACTTACGAGTGCATCCATAAATATTAGGGATTGTCGTCTGATCCATAGTTAAAGGTGCTACGAGGAACTTTTATAGTTCTCTGAATCAATCTACTTTTTCCTCCGATCATCATAATTGACATGTAACAGTAAAACAAGACCATCAGTGCAAATAATGCAATTTTTATCTAGTTTATCTTAATGCCTTTGTCATGGGTACGCTCACCTAGGAAAAACAGCTGGCGTAGTAAAAACACTACCGTTTTCTTCCAAAGGGGGTGCAAGAAATAACGCAAACTAAAAGTTCCTTTTCTGAAAGGCACCTTTTAATATGGAAATATTGATCAAGTAATTCCCTAATGGGCTATGTCCTGCAAGCTTCCTACAACTAAGTTGTTTATTTGGTTTGAGTTTGCCCTGTCAAATTTTGTATCCTAAATGTATAAAACCACATTATACCTCTAACAAGAACTAGACTTCAATATGATTCTTAGAACCAATGACCTTTACCCCTGAAACACACATCCTACTTCTACTGCACGTCAGCGTCTGACTTTTTCTCACCGACCGTGTAATCACACTACAGCGGCCACACATCCAACCTGGGACGCGCTGCCGACTGCCGTTGAGGCGTGTCTGCAGCAACGCTACACTTTACCTCAGGAGGCGCGCCTATTTTTTTCCGAGAGACGTGCGTCTCTCTCTGCTTTAACTGATAGAGAAATACTCTGTTGACAATCATACTGACTTCATACCAGCAGCTTTCGCTGTAGTTTCACCTTTTTCTGGTGTGTCCCTTTCAAAATAAAACTTCCCACAAGCGAAAATGTGTCAAAAAAAAAAGGCAATGAGGCACACGAATTACTGTCGAGACTCAATATTAATCATATGCATCATAAAATGACATGACACAACTTCATATTAATGGGAATTATCTTTGCAAACTCTGTGTAGAAAAGACAGGGCTTTTAGGAGAACACTGCAGCAGCTGAGACGTTCCATGTGTGTCCGAAAAAAGCGAGAGAGAGGCAGCAGTAACGGACGGTGACACGCTCCAGAGGTAGATGCAGGATGTGTGTTTCAGGGGTTAGGGAGAAACCTCCTGATTTCTACTTTTTCTCTCCGCTGCCTAAGTATCCTTTACCACACTTATAATTGGATGTAAATTTGTTTCAAAAGCTGTTAAATTTGATAATCGTCCGACATGCGAGCAGAAGTTATCATTCTGTGTGTGCTCAGTTTATCAAAGTTACTGGCCTGTCTTTATCTCACACACACACACACACACACACACACACACACACACACACACACACACACACACACACACACACACACACACACACACACACACACACACACACACGTGCACACACACACACACACACACACACACACACACACACACACACACACACACACACACACACACACACACACACACACACACTCACTTAACATACACATGACAATTAATTAGTGGTTCTACCTGTAATTAACTTGAACCTTATGTCGATGTTGTAATCAACACAACTCATTACCTGTGAAGGAGACAGCAATCTATTGAAAGCCCGAGGAGAGAATAAGAATGAAAAGTGCAAGATGGAGAATAATGGGACCAGATCTTTATTTTTATGGTCTCTTTAAAAAAAATATGTAGTAAGCTTATTGAGCAAGTGTTCTCCTTTTTTGTTTAGTTTTTTTCCGTTACGAAATGCCCCTTGAGAAGAGTTGGAGAAATGCAATAGCAGAAAAACAGATATTGAGATATTTTGGTTCTACTCGATCATAATAACATTATGCAACTGTCCCACTTTTTACTCTAGTGTTTGTCTGTTTTCCTGTCTGAATCCATTCCATCACTTCACTCTCCATAATGCTTCTCTATGCCTGTCTCTTGCTTATTATTTCCCCCCCACTCTTCTTTCCCTCGCTCCGTCGTTCAGCTTCCTCTTCTTTCATCTCTTTATTTTCAATCAATTCCTCTTATTTTCTATTTTGGTTTGCGATCCAATTTCATAGGCCCATCTAGGACATAACATTTAACATGACAATTTATTTTGTGCAATATCTCTTTCTTGCCATTTCAATGTATGTATGTAACTCTTCTGTACTTTTACCAATCACTGTACTGTATCCCTATTTTTTATTTGAACTTTTTCTCTTTGTTTGCCGTCTCCACTGTTGGTAGATCTGACTTATAAAAAGCATTGCTCATGAAAAGGCTTAACCACAGTTCATTCCTCTTTGGCACATACCTTCAGCTACCAATTCATCCTATTAAGAAACCTGACATGACCTAGGCAGCATTGACTGTAGATACTGGCTGATTTCTGAAGCGCTTTGAAAGCAGTATGTTGAGGCATTTCTTAGACACTAGCCGATTAAGACCTGCTAATGAAATGTTGGAGTGACTGTTTAAATGTCCTGTCTAATGGAAACATGCATTACAATAAAGAACTTAATAAAGTTTGCGGCGCCGGCGTTGTCTAGTTTTCAAAGCTTATAAGTTATATTCCCCCTCATATCACAATAAAAAACATCAAGGCAGATTATTTTTTAAATTGAGTACCTGTCGTGTCCAATTCAATTGCTAACTAATGTAAATGTCAGAAGTCGGGAACTAAACAGCCTTCATTTTTTGGCTGAAATGTCAGTGTATGTCTAGAAAGAGACACCCGTTGCCTCGAGTATAATTTACAGAGCTGTTTGTTGTGTTTGTGTGTACGTGGTTGTGTGTGTGTGTGTGTGTGTGTGTGTGTATATCCCCCTCTGGTCTATATTTTAATACCATCAGGGGGTCTTTTCACACTCCCTGCAGGAAGCAGTTCTCACATAGTGGACCACCCATGGCCACCGCCACAATCCCCTGGTGTTGGGTGACATGAAAGGGCTACAGGGGGGACAGCTGATGCACACGCACATACTCACACAAACACTTACACACATACACACAAGTAAAGGCACTTGCTCAGAGAAATGTTTTGCGAATGCTGAAAAGGACTGAATTTGTCCTTTAGTAAATTTTCCCTCTAACTCTTTTTAATTCCAACTCTCTCTCTGTGCTTCAGGTTGTGCTTGGCCTTGCCACTCAACAAACAAGCTGTGTTTTGCACCGCAGAGGTCTAAACATAATATTTATCACAAAACAACTAGAAAAATATGCACTTTGTATGGGTGCATATCTAGGTGTGTAGATAACTCTATAACTCTTTTGTCTAGTCAACATTTGCGATCCATACATTAATCCATGTCTGATCTTTGTGTATATTATGTCTGCCGTTTTCTGATGGCATGTTCATACAGAATATGCCCATCAAGTGAGTGGGTGGGGAGCTGGCCGAAACTAAGGATATTTTTATATAGGCAAGGCAAGTATACTTGAATAGCACATTTCAGACACAAGGCCATTCAAGGTGCTTTACAGGGGCAAGATTCAAATATATCAAGCATAGAATACACATCAGAAAAGCTGATGAAAAACACTCATAGAAATAAAACATCTAAATAAAATAAATAAATAATAAAAATTACAGGTTAAAAGGGAAACAGAAAAGTCTTCAGACTTGATTTAAAAGAGCTGAGAGTTGCAGCAGACCTCAAGCTCTCTGGGAGTTCATTCCAGATACTTGGTGCATAAAAACTGGAAGCTGCCTCTCCATGTCTAGTCCTAACTCTGGGGACTTTCAGTAGACCTGTCCCAGACGACCTGAGAGCTCTGGACGGTGCATAACGGATCAGCAGGACAGAAATGTATTTTGGCCCTAAACCATTTGGGCTTTATAAACCAACATCAATATTTTGAAATCAATTATTTGGTTGACAGGAAGCCAGTGTAAAGACCTCAGAACTGTGGTGATGTGATCCACTTTTTTGGTCCTAGTGGGTACTCGAGCAGCAGCGTTCTGAATTAGCTGAAGCTGTCTATATACTCAGTATATAGTTATAAATATTCAGTGCTTACATAATGTCTATATATTTGAATATGCATGAGGGAAGACCAGGAAACATAACTAATTGCTTTAAACTTTTAATATGAGGTGAAATGGGAAGTTTAGTGCATGGACAAACAATTGTTCAAAAACCACTGTTACCTGAGGTACGTGTTTTATCCACAGTTTGTCAATGGCCTAATTTATTTAGCTTTTTATTTGCTTCGGATTCCATAGAAACTCAATTATTTTGGGAACATGACATTTGTGGACTATGGTGTAAAAATTGTATTAAACAATGTATTGGACATTAGGAATTCAAGGCTATTTTTACAACATTGTTAGGGTGGACAAGATGTGATACAAGATACTTCACAGACGGAGCAAAGCCGAGAAATACTGAAACTTAAAAATAAACAGCAAGCACATGGCTGCATAGATGACAGAAAGGTGAAGGTAAGAAAATAAGAGATTTAAGGCAAGGGCAACAAAAAGAAGAGAGGGTCCTTTAAGTTTAGTAGGAGGAAAATGAGGAGGATGAAATAAAGATTTGGAAAAATAATGTTTTTTTTTCTGTTAAAAGAATGACACACACAATTTTAAGTTTGGGTTGGACAGTTGCCAAACCAATGTATTAATCTACAAAAATAGTAAAAAGAGAATCCTGCTGTGCATCATGACATGAAACCACACACACACTTTCTTCCACAGTTGGTTATGTGTCAGTACATGTTTGGTACATGTCAGGACATGTCTTCAACATGCATCCTTCTGTCTACCCCTTGTCTGCCTCATGCTGCTTTAGGGAACCCTGCACTATGATGATTTATATTTTCTTTCATGGGTCAGAGTTATTGATTTACAACTGTTATTATTTATTTAAAGAAAATGTGTTTGTTGTGGAAGCAGTTTGTGTTTCCTTAGCTGATTTTTGTTTGTGTGTGTGTGTGTGACTGTGTGTGACACTTAGCTCTCTAGCCGCAGTGAATGTCACTCCACGTTTACAGCTGAAGAAGCCGTTGAGTGTTTCTGCCTGACTGGGCGGCCTGTCGCCACATCTGTCACTTTGCACAAAACCCTATGCCTGATTCATTTTGACCCCGGTTGCAGTGTGTGTTTTTGTGTGTGTGTGTGTGTGTGTGTGTGCGCGTGTGTGTGAGAGAGACATAACTCTGCTTTGCTGTAAAGACCCCTTTGCCTAGTAGCAGGAGCTGTGTGTGTGTTAAAATATTTGCATGTATAACTTTGCTCTGCAGCTTTTAGTGTCTGTAGTACTAGCCTTAACTGTCACAAGAGATCCATCTGAAACACACCTTCATGTGCATATACCTGCTCTCAGGCAAGCCAAAATGCTTCTTCAAGAGAAAGAGTGGGAGAGGATATTCTTCACCCAAGCTGGTTGTTAACAAGCACACAGCTCTGTACCCTTTAAGCCACTCTGCCCTGAAGTGTCCGTGAAGGATGTGTGCAAGAGACTGATGGTGCGTTCATGTGTAGATATCTAAGAGTGACAAACATTCCACTTATTGGGACCTCTGCGTGTGAGTGTGTGTTTGCAGCGGACATAAATCAGTGTCAAAAAAAGCTTTTATGAGCTCTCAGCACTTTCTCTCTTGAAGACTCCGTTCCTTCCCTCACTTTTTCCACCTCTTTCTCCTTCTAGCATCTGCAGCATCTCATCCTGTTAGCTGAGCTGTGCCTCTGCTCATTCTGGGTTAGAATCCCCACATAGCGTTGTTTATATATTCATGGGTGTCGAGAATATATACTCTTAACTCGTCAATAATTGAGCTGCGCTACATGTATTTTACATTAAAAATTAGACTGTTTTGACTTGTGAAGATGAGTGTAACTGGGGTATTTCCATGAGTGAAACTGGTTGGAGTAAATCTGTGTGCCAACATAAGATGACCCCCCTCACCACTGTTCACTCACTGTAGATGGTAACACTGTACAGGTCTTGTGTTTGCAAGTGAGTACAACCAGGTCTTTCCTCGTGACCAAAGATCAAATGATTATTGAACACATCCAGTCCCCAGTGTTGTATATTTTTAATGTGAAAGAGATGTTGCTATGTGGACTGGGAGAAGATTAAAAAGAGTTCAAAAAAAGAGGAACAGGAAGGTAGTAAGAGGGAGGATGGGCGCTTTGGAATCAGTAGCCGTGCATGTGGCCTGTCTGTACCTCAGCTTGTTAACTAAACAAACCAGTAATTAGTCCAAAGCTTTAATAGGGAAAATAACCCATACGTTTACATAAAAATACAAATATTTACATAATAGGATAATGTTTACCATCCCATGGCCTAAATTAACACGCACACACACACACACCCAGCGAGCGTGCTATTACATTTGCAAATGTCTATATACAGTTATTGATGTACACACTATATTGAAAAGTCACTAACTTAATTAACACACAGAGACACACGCAGGGTGCATTTAAAGTTTGTCTGGGCTTGCTACTCATTACATACACACACACACACGCACACACACAGGATAAGTGAATTAACAAACACAAACATGCCTGCTGGTGGGTCATGAATATATTAGCATAAATACTGACCAGACGTATTATTATTTATCAAATTAGTGTTTGCACAAGCGCACACACACACACACACACACACACACACGCACACACACACACACACACACACACACACACACACACACACATGCAAATAAATTAGGTCAACAGCCTTGAATTCCAGTTAAATCTTATTATGTCTGATTAATAACACAACTGTGTGTGCGCGCGTGCGAGTGTGTGTCCATTGCCTTGACTCCTTTGACAGCTGATATTAACCATTACTACCGCAATGACTTTCTAATGGGAACTCATTTCCATATGTAATCTCAATGTTGAGACGTGTGTGTGTGTGTGTGTGTGTGTGTGTGTGTGTGCATCTAAAGCCCTAAGTGCCTTGGAGTCTCTGAAGCATACAGAAATGGGATCTGCCCCCTATAGCTTCCTTTGACCCCCGGTCCCTCACACTCTGCGTCTCAGCCTCCCCGTCCTCTAATCCATGCAGCCCCCCATCAGCCATTCATCCTCCCTTCAGCTCCAACTCATGTTCTTTTAATGACGCGCAGTACAAGTTCATTATCTTGATAGACGGACGCTGGGTCAAATCTCCAGACAGTGTGGAATAATCCCCGTTTGATAGATAACTACTGTTTCATACAATTCTATCTTTCAGTAATGCACCGAGAGAGCTTTTCCTTTTTTAACATTTCAATTAGCACTTAGCAGTTTTGATTACTCGGTGGATTGACAGCTGCCACTGCTGATGACCAAATTCAAGTTGTGGTGACATATCATTTGAGTGTGACAGACAGCCTTTCAAATGTCATGATTTGCTAGATTTTCTGTGTCAACTGATACATTTCACCTAGTGTGACAGCTGCGTCTTTTACTTCACTCTTGTTTACTTTCATTTGTTACTTGTTAATAGACAATAATGAGATGATTTGATTTATTATTGATGATGATGATTAGTCTTTTGCAAGTTATCACAGATCATAATCAATTTAATTCATTTCACATTTGTTTCCCTCCTAAAATGAATTATTATATGAACGTTTTGCCGATACATTATGAATATCCTTTTTTGATGTTTATTACATAATGAGGTTAGTCAGATGCAGGCTACAAAAAGCAGTTTCAGAGCATTAGTAATTTATTGTGTTTCCATAAATTCAATTGAACTCATCTGAGTTCACTGGAAGTACCAGTGGCTTGAAGAACTATTTAAAGGTCTGTTTTGGTCCCTACTGATCCCTTTTCACTTAAATGCAGCAGTCCATCTGCTTTGGAAGCTTCAGAAAACCTCTCTTCTTTAAACACACACACACACACACACACACACACACACACACACACACACACACACACACACACACACACACACACACACACACACACACACAGTGATGAAAGAGGGCATCTTCCTTCCCTCCAAATTATTCACTTTGCATTCATGTACACACATGCCAACAAACACACACATGACACACTACTTAGAGGCCCCCTGCCAATTGCTTTTGATCTATTCATAAAATAAACGGCTGACCCATAGGCCTTCATGTTATGGAATGTATTTCCTATGAGCCATTTAAGATGCATGTGCACATATATACACACACATATATGCTTTGATGTTTCACATCTTTCTTTCTCATGCACAGGCGTGCACAGAAGGTCATGCCTGTAGTTCAGAAACTTTGTGAAAGTAGGTTAAAGCTGACATGTTGTTTAAATGATTGTGTAGGCTGTTCATTAAAGTCATACATATGGATGTACATCCACATGTGTGCATGCCCACAAACACATACACGTGCATGCACACATGCATTTATTTAGTGTAAACATACCCGAGGGATAATATTTGCATATAAAAGTGTGTGTGTGTGTTGGGTTAATCCGTGATGATGATGCTACCTGCCAAGACGCCCACACGCCGCATCAACAGTTGTTGCTCTAAATTAAGCTGCTTAATTACTGCAATTAAACTCTGTGTGTCTGTTTGTGGATGCGTTGTACTGTGTAAACGTATCTGCATTTGTGTGGCTAGGTTTGATGGAGGTCTGTGTGAATAATATGTGTAATAATATTCAGCTGCTTTTTTCTGTGAAATTCCTGCATGCCTGTGAATCAAAGATTAGCAAAGGTCAGACATTCTCAGAAAGTGTGAATTAACAAACTTGAAGAAGCTAATAATCTTTAAAAAAAGATTATGATAATAATATTGGACAAGCTGTGATTGATTGTTTTTTTCATGTCAGTTTATTTCATGTAATGCATGGATAGCATTAAATAGCATATAATTAAGAGTAGGCCAGTATAAACTGTGTTCTAGTTAACTTCCCATCATTTCAGTTAACTTGTGTTTTGTAATTGTTGGAAATATATAGTAGAATTTGTTTGTATGCAAATGGAATTGCATCAGACCGGCCCAAACACTGCGGGAGAGGTTTCACTCAGTGGTGGAAATTGAGACGTGTCAGAGGAAATGAATTGCCTGGTTGAGTGGCATTAAATGTGTTATAACTTTTTATGGAGGGATAACAAAAATTATGATAACATTTTTTTTAACGTGTTCCATGTTAAGATGTTGTGCACTAGTAGATGCAGTTTATGGTTATTTTCTAAATATCTCTCTGCAAACCTTTACTCCCCGAATCCAACATCACCTCACACACACTCATTTTCCGCTCTCGCTCCAAATTCATCTTTGCAGTTCTCGAGTTGCTGCTGTTGACATCTGCCCCAGAAATGTTGGCTGTATAGTGGTGGGTGGGTGGTTTAGTGTGGAGGCAGACAGCCAGAGGGGATTGGCTGATACGGAGGACAGGGGAGGGACTAATGTGATTGAAGGTCAGACAGGCCTTCCAGTCAATTGCACTGTACAAAAGTAGTGTAGATAAGGTTATGTGTCCTGCATGTGTGTAATACAAATGTAATCCTTTCTTGAAAAGGATGTGGCTTAAGTAAATACATTATTTGTAAAGCTGTGTGTCTGTGTCTGTGTTTGTGTGTTTGCGCGTGTGTAAAGGTCAAATACATATCCGTTCAACCGTGTTTTAAGTTGTTGTCTGGTTCATATTCATGTTGGCCACGTTAATTGATGGCTCTAAGCAGTAGATAATTTATGCAAGTGTTGCTGCCTCATTGTTGTGTGTCAGAAGGGTATGTGTTGACATGTATGAGGTCATGCTGAAAAAATCCTTATGTAGTAATATTATTTTTTAAATGTCAGTTTAAACCTTAACGCTTACTTGCAGAAAGCATTGCATGTCACCCAACAGCCCATAGTCTTTTTGTTGGTAAAATAGTTTTACTCCAAGCTTTTTTATCTTTAGCCTATAAATCTTCAGAACAATTGCTGATTACTTAGCATATGCCCTTGTAACCTACCTAACCCCTAACCTAGGGAATGCATACCATTACACAACCCCTCCGGTTACACACAAATGTGCTTATTAGGCAGGGATTAATGCCAAAAGACAACAGATAACACAAAACAAAATCAAGTGATGTGTTTTGTACCTATTGATATTGTTTATAATGTTTATTTTGTCTGCATTTAGTTTGGTGCTTTAATTATTGGTATCTGAGAACCAAAAAGAGAACATTCTCGAGCAGATCAAACCAAGTGAAGAGTTAGACAAACCTGTGCATTCACAGAGGGCACTGAATTGAGTCATTTATTTTTGAACACCTTCATTATGTTCGTATCTCTTTTTTTTTCAGTGTAGTTTAGTTATTTAAAAAAAATACCGATTTAAAACTTGAAGCTTGTTGTCGTCTTCCTCGGGTAAAACTACTGGTTCTGGCAGGTTGTAATCCTGTTAATTAAAATCATGCTGTCGATTTTGATGCTTAACATCACCTCTGGAATACCATTGATACCAGTGGGCCAGCTCTGTTTTTTAAGATGATTTTTGTTCCCCTGTCTACCTGGAGAAGTGCAACCTGACTTGCTGAGTAACATTTTTCAGTAGCCGAATGCGAGGTAAATGCAGTTCAAAAGTAATTCATTAGATCTGTTAAGTCATTGAATAAAATAGTAAATATGCTCAAAGGGATTGAATATATTATTGCTGTACATAAGATCATGCACATGCTAGTTGCAGGGGACTAATATTAAATGAATAACAGATTATATGCAAATAGAGACAGATGATCCTATTATACAGCATTACATTATTTTTCCATGACACAAAGCCACAAACTGCTAAGCATGTTGTATGTGTTAAGGTGAAGCCATAGGAAGGAAGGAAAGTAGACGCATATTTGTATTCATCGTGCATTAATTTGTATTAAAAATCAATAAACTATTATGGACCAATATGTCAGTGGAGCATAAATTCAAAACTGACAGTTGTTAAAAGTTAAGATGGCTACATGTTTGGCTTGAACCTTGAAGCTTGTTCACTGTTTCCCTGTGTCTTTGTAATTCAAGCCTTTTTACATGTATGTACTGTAACATGCTTAGCCATGTGTTGACTTGTTACGGAAAATAGGGGTTTAATGCAGTATAATAGGATCATCTAATCTATAATCTGTTGAAAAGTATCGCCTGTGGCAGCCAATCAAAATGTATATCATGCTAAAGAGATTAAGATAAGTAGGAAAAATGAACCCCTATGTGTAGGGCGTGGAAAGAACTGTATCTTGCGATGTGTTTTCTCATGTACACAATCCACAGTAAAGACTTGGACACAACCATGCACAGTTGTAAACATTCACTTATGCATATAAATCAGCGGTTTTCAAACTGTGGGGCGGGGTTATGGCAGGGGGGGCGCGGATGAATATGTAAAAAAAAAAGAAAAACTAAATTTTTTTTTTTTTTTTTTTTTTTTTTTTTCGTATTTCTTTTTTATACTAAGATCATGGCATAGCTGGACACAAGTTCTTCTGCTTCGTTCCCCTCACTGCATTTAAATGCATTCAGTAAATTACAGAGAAATAGGTCTCGTTAAAGAAAAAGAGCACCAAGCCCAACCCAGAGGACCCTGCATACATTTTGTTTATTTTAAATTAATATTTTTATGGAAAATCCATGTGTCCTTCTTCAATAGCTTCTAATTCATCAGACCCAGTGTCTCCAAATTATTTGTTCACACAAAATTCCTCATATTTAGCCTCTTAATTGTCCTCTCAAAGTGCACCAGATTCATGCATTTCACTTGAAAAAGGTGAAAATAAATCTCCCGGGGGGGCATACCCCCAGACCCCCTAGGAGGGTCTGGTTCTCCACTGGCTACTATTCTCCTCCAGCAGGACATTGGAGGCACTAGCGAAAAAACACTGGGTGTGTGAATGACATTTAACTAGTCAATAATTTGGGCAAGTCTGTCTGCCTATCTTTCTCACTCCGATGCACACTCAGTCAGTAGTATCCATGCTTAAAGGAAGCAGGATTAAAACACTGGATTAAGATGTTAAAATGTATTAAATGTGTTTAAAAACGCACAAAAATGTTTAGAATGTTTCAAAAACATGTTTAAATTTGTAAAATAATAATAATTATTTTTTTTGGGGGGTGCTCCGCTGAAATTTGTTCTCTGAGGGGGGGCTCACTTTCTCACACTTTGAAAACCCCTGATATAAATGATAGTGCCATGAGTGGCATAGCTTTGGTTACACAGACGGTCTCAGAACAAGCAGCCATTAGACATGGCTGACAAACCAACATTATGAAATAATAATAATAATAAAATGTTTATTTGACAGGGACAATACATATAACATTGCCACAAAAAAATGGGAAAATGTGATGCATATAAGACGTCTATGATGTAAATGTTTGTACCTATAGTGTGTTGATGATAACAAAACCTCTTGCCGATTGTAGTCATCTGCGTGAGGACCGCTTTAAGCAAATAGTATATAAACATGCACAGTATTCAACCGATCCCCCATGGTTGTCCCATATTCATATCATAGCTATATCATAACCATTCAGAACGTTGCTGCTGTTGCCTTATTTGTGAGAATATATTTTTATAGAGAATCATAAAAAGTAAAAGTGATGGCTGCCAGTAATTAGAAAACTTTTTTTGTTTACCTTTTTTCGTGTAATTCAACAAATTACAATAATTTAGATTTAGATAAGGAGTGAACTATCCTTTCAAAATACAGAGACCTTGATTTTTCAGAATGAAAAATTTCAAAGTTATGATTAAAGCCCTTTTGAGCCAAATTAGAAAATGTGCCAGGGTGCCCCTGTTGTTTTTACTATTTCACAAAAGTAAATTAACACTACTTCCCCTATTGATAACCTTGAGGATATTTCCAGCCAGAATTTTCTTTTAAAAATCAGGTCTGAATTCTGAAGACTAAACCAATATATATTCACACAGCCAGAGGTTTTTAACATTGCCAGTTGAACGTGAGCACTTACTTTTGATCCTTCCTTTATGGCTCCAAAAACTCTCAATGTTGTCTTTGTTTAGAATTAGATTTTTTCAGTGCACTATAGTCAGCACTTCTTTTTGGACCATAATCTCCTGGTTGTGTAAATGTGTGTATCGTCTGCATAGTTATGTTAACATTTTAAAATTATGTTGGTGAATTAATCCCTGCTATGAATAGTAGTAACTGTACAGTACCATTTCTAACAATTGAACAACCATCCTGGCCTGGGTAATATCCCCCCAGCTCGACTGTTATCATGTTCAGTATACATTTGTCAGAAACAAACATGACATGAAAATGTGTTGTCATGTTTTGCCACTTGCGTGTCTTATTCATGATTTAAGACCCTTTTATCGTAATAACAGCAGCTTCAACTAAATCTCCCAATCACCTGAATCAATTGGTTCTATCACGCTTCTTCAAAGTAACTGCTCCAAAGCCCTCATCTCTTCTCTCTCTCCACTCACTCCATTCTTCTATCCAGAGGTGGTGTGGGGACACATGGCATAAGAAATGATTATATTAAACAGTATAATGACATATATATATATACAGTATATATATATATATATATATATATATATATATATATATATATATATATATATATATATATATATATATATATATATATATATATATATATATATATATATATATATACAGTCCCCTCCATAAGTATCGGAACAGTGAGGCCAATTCCTTTATTTTTGCTGTAGACTGGTAACATTTGGGTTTGACACCAAAAGATGAATATGAGACAATAGCTCAACATTTCAGCTTTCATTTCCAGGTATTCACATCTGGATCTGATACACAACTGAGAAGATATAATTTTTTGAAAAAGAACACAACATTTTTAGGCAAGCAAAAGTATTGGAACAGATAGACTTTAAATAAATTAAAGTGAATAAACCGTAATATTTTGTCGCAAATACTTTGCTTGCAATAACTCTATCAAGCCTGTGACCCATTGACATCACAAAACGTTTGCATTCTTCTTTTGTGGTGCTTTTCCAGGCTTTCACCGCAGCCTCATTCAGTTGCTGTTTGTTTTGGGGGGTTACTCCCTTCGGTCTCCTCTTTAGCAGGTAAAATGCATGCTCTATAGCGTTTAAGTCTGGAGATTGACTTGGCCAGTCTAAAACCTTCCATTTCTTGCCCCTGATGAACTCCTTTGTTGTTTTTGCAGTTTTTTTGGATCCTTATCTTGCTGCATGATGGAGCATCTTCCAATCAGTTTGGTTGCATCTTTCTTTAAATTGGCAGACCGAATGTTTCTGTAGACTTCTAAGTTCATTTTGCTGTTGCCATCATGTGTTACTGTGTTGTTGTCAAGATGAACCTTTACCAAAGTGATGGCAAGGCTAAAGTTTGGAGAAAGAAAGGATCTACTCATGATCCCAAACATACAGGCTCATCTGTGAAACACGGTGGAGGCAATGTCATGGCTTGGGCTTGCATGGCTTCTTCTGGGACGGGCTCATTATTCTTCATTGATGATGTAACACATGATGGCAACAGCAAAATGAACAGAATGAAGTTTACAGAAACATTTTGTCTGACAATTTAAGGATAGATGCAACCAAACTGATTGGAAGATCCTTCATCCTGCAGCAAGATAATGACCCAAAACACAACAAAGGAGTTAATCTGGGGCAAGAAGTGGAAGGTTTTAGACTGGCCAAGTCAATCACCAGACTTAAACGCTATAGAGCATGCATTTTACCTGCTAAAGAGGAGACTTAAGGGAGTAACCCCCTAACACAAACAGCAACTGAATGAGGCTGCGGTGAAAGCCTGTAAAAGCATCACAAAAGAAGAATGCAAAAGTTTGGTGATGTCAATGGGTCACAGGCTTGATGCAGTTATTGCAAGCAAAGGTTTTGCGACAAAATAGTACGTTTTATTCACTTTAATTTATTTAAAGTCTATCTGTTCCAATACTTCTGCTCGCCTAAAAATGTGGTGTTCCTTTACAAATAATGATATCTTCTCAGTTGTGTATCGGATCCAGATGTGAATACCTGGAAATGAAAGCTGAAATGTTGAGCTATTGTCTCATATTCATCTTTTGGTGTCAAACCCAAATGTTACCAGTCTACAGCAAAAATAAGGGAATTGGCCTCACTGTTCCGATACTTATGGAGGGGACTGTATATATATATATATATATATACTGTATATATATATATATATATATAAAGTTCTGCTGCAGTATATGCCAGTGTGTTTTGATACTGCAGCTTATAGCATATAACCAACCATCAGTGTCAGTTAAGAGCCATTACACATAAAAATGTATCAATGCGGTTTGTATGGCCCTAAACCATGGATTCACACACACACACACACACACACAAACGTACACACACTGTACCCACAGGTAGAAAACAAGTATTTGGCAAAGAGTTTGGAGTGATGATTGTTTGATACGTGTATGGTATTTATCAGACATGCTGATGGTGTTATTCTTGGACAAAGACAAATATGCCCCTTAGACACACACCCAGCTGTTTCCTCATCTGGCTCTCTTTCTACCTACAGTACCTAGAGCCCCACCCCTGAAAGCTCAAAGCCCAAACAACACAGCTCCCACTTTTTTATTTTATATCTTCCTATCTTACCCTCTTTCCATTCGCCCTTTTTTCCTCCTCCTCCCCATGCTGGCCTTGCACTGCTGTGTCAGAGTTCACTGTATGTTAATAGCTTTTTGGAAAGCTGTCCTGCTCCCCACCCTTGTTTATAACTTTGTCAACAGCAAACTACATCATTAGGTGATATGGAAAAAAAGGGGTTTGGTGGAGGGTTTGTGGTATGAGCACACATTGGTCAAAGGAGACCTGAGATGTACCAATGTATTTCAAAAGATGTTACTATTAATTGTATAGTTTAAACAGTAATAACCCATCAGACATTAAGGTTTCTCCAAGAAAAGTTGTTAGGCATGGTGGCAATAGTACTGCACGATTTGGTGAATTAGTGCGACTGCGATTATAGTGGGCAATGTTGGGATTGGGGGATTTAATACATAAATGCTACCATGGATTTTCTTGCTTGATTTTCAAGGGAAAAAAAATGTAAGGAATTTTTTTTTTATAGTTTTTAAAATGTATTAAACAAAAAAAGTAATTTAAAACAAAAATACAAATTTGCATAGAAAATATAAAACAAAGTTTGTATGAGTGTGAGACAAAAACATACACTGCAAACACACACAGACACACACACACACACTTTTACTTAAGTATTTTCTCTCAGAGGTCAGGGTCAACTACAGAACAGCACCTCTTATACTTGTACACGCTCAAGGACATCTGCAGGACACATACTCCCTACTTACTGGACCACCTTGGATTAAGACATTTCACAGATTGAAAAGATTTTGTTGACATTTGAGTTATTGTGTGAAAGGCCTTCATTTTCACAACTATTGCATATTTATATTACAATATTAAAAGCAAAATAAAGTGGTTTGACATTATCATATCACCGATTTCTCGCTGCAAAATCATCCCGTGGTGGGGCGTTTTTTTATAGTTATTTTGAGTTGCTTGATACACACAAACATTTAGGCCTGCCACCTCCACGACCCCCCCCCCCCCCCTTCTCTCTCTCTCCACTGCACACATGCCAACCACCCAGAGGAAGCAGCTGCGTTGTGTGCATCAGAACAGATAGAGAATGGAGAGCACGCTTACATTTCCTGATCAAACTGCCACCATATCTCTGTCTCTGGCCAACAATAACACCATTGGCGCACCTAATGCAAAAGGGAGCGCGTAGGCAGGCCAAAGGGCAAATGACTGGGCAGGTTCATTGAGTTCCTCTGGAGATATTTGTATGAATGTGGCTTTTGGGTAAACACCTGAGAGTTTTCCAAAGTATTGTCCTCCTGTTCAAAACATAATTAACACAGGGGATCCCGAGGGGCACGGCAACAATACTTGGCAACACGATGAGGTGTGGAATCACAGGCATGGTATTTTGGAAGAAATTAATTGAGCTCCTTTGCCACTTTTAATGCAGGTCTGATGCCGTATTACAGAGACCACTTTGCCAATAATTATTCTGGAACGCGACTGTGGCGTAGGATATGATGCTCCTGGTGTATTGGTGTAGGAATACATTGACTCCTGGGATGCAGATGATGCAGGCAAAGGGCTGGACCTTGGCAAAGGGATTTGTATAACTCATCACAAACAAGCTGACATTGGTTTGCCCTGGGAATTTCACTGTCACCAACCGTCCTTCAGGCTAAAGTGAGGGAAAAATGTGATACGGATTATGTTGAAAAAAAGAAAGAAAATTGCTGCAGCAAATCAACCGTGGTATTAATGTTGCTGAACAGAGACACTCTTTCATCATGAATCAAAGGTAGCTGATGATAACATTTCCCGGCAGTTTGACCTCCAGGTCCTCTAGTGAAGCTCTTTAGTGGCCAACACTAGATTGGTATAGCCTCTTATCGCATGTCTGTGAAGCCTGCTGCATTCCAAGTCAAATAAATGTAATGCGTTATTAAATGATAAAGAACATTTAATGAACTAATATAGTCGCGTATAGCACCAAGGTGATACTTGCTTTTGATTGATTGCATTCTGAAGCATATGAACATCATATCCTGAATGCACTTTTGGTGTGTGTGTGTGTGTGTGTGTGTGTGTGTGTGTGTGTGTGTGTGTGTGTGTGTGTGTGTGTGTGTGTGTGTGTGTGTGTGTGTGTGTGTGTGTGTGTGTGTGTGTGTGTGTGTGTGTGTGTGTGTGTGTGTGTGTGTGTGTGTGTGTGTGTGTGTGTGAACACGTGTGATTGATGGATGTTTTTGATGGTGTTTTTAGACGTGGCAGGCTCCAGAAATCATTAATGCATCTTAATGTCAATGATGATGAGCTTTGGAAACTCTTTCAATCCACACACACACACACACACACACACACACACACACACACACACACACACACACACACACTGCCCAATTAGCCCAAACACCATCTTAACTCTCTGAATGACCGCATGCGTCTTTCTGTCCGTCTCTGCACAACTAATGATAATGATGGTTGTGTGGTTTTTCCTGTGTGTACTTGAGCTTGTGTCCCTCTGCCGTTGCTAAATGTATTTTCGTGTGTGCCTGCACGATATGATATGTCTTAACACATAGCTTAAGCGGACACTCAACCATTTCTAGACCTTCAACTAAATGACAGTTAGATCATTAAGCCCTAGCAGTGAGCGTGGCTCTAATTTAGCATGAAGCCGGCAGATTGTCCCCTCTTTGCTGTATGTGACCTTCACGTTCCTTGAATTGCGTGTTGGTAAGATGGGTATTTTTTTATACTTGTCAGCGACTGTCACAAGCTTGCTTCTGCCAAAGCCTCCATGTGTTTAGGTAAAGACAACAGGATTCCTAATCATAGTGAAATAATAATTCTTAAGGGTAATTCATGTAATGTTCGGGGAGCTGCAATCTACCTAAAAGTGTTACAACTTCTGAAATGCAGCCGTCGTTTGGCTGTAATGTTTCATCAGTGAATTTTTAAAATGTTACAATTAACTCTAATTGGGTAAAATCTAAATGAGTTATTCAGCATGTTTTAATCTTTATTTTTGTGTGTTTTTCCAGAGGGAGTGTGTGAGATCTGGTTGACCAGTGAGGACACAGGAGCGTATGGCAGAGACATAGGGACAGACCTGCCCACGTTACTGTGGAGACTGGTGGAGGAGATTCCTGAAGGGGCCATGCTGAGGCTGGGAATGACCAACCCGCCTTATATCCTGGAACACCTAGAGGTATGCACTGGACAACAATTGCATCCATCTTACGCTTTTGTTTTTGTCCCAATATTGCCTTTTGTGCTATCCCTTTCTCTGAAGAACAATAATGCGCTTTGCATAGATTTAATAAACTAAATGCTGTTTCTATTTTGCTTACCAAGCAGTTAAGCTGCAGCGCTCATACTCCATTCATTAGTCCAGTTCATTCTCGTCCCTCCCTAATGAGTCAATTAAGGTCCATTGTGTCCTCTTTAGCAACCTCATTTTATCACTCATTATTGTGTTCCCTAATAGAACAATGGATGTTGTTATCCTTTATTTTTCTGTCTTTCTCTTTCTATCCCTCTCTTTCTCTGTTTGCATCCCTGTCTCTGTCCGTCAGACATGCTTTTTCTATCAATTAAATTAGATTGTTTTCATAATAATTGTGTCTGTAAATGTCAGGTTAGAGTATTCAGCATATTATAAAATGGTATTAACAATTTCCACTATCACTAGACATATGCCATATCAGGCCTCTGCTTTTAGACAAGTCCACCAAAATAAAGAGGAAGGGAATGTTGTATAGCAGTAGGGTGGTTTATTGGAAGTATAATATAGTATTTGTTCAACTTATTTGGTTCCATTTATTAGGTTTCTATTTTGTAGTCATTCTAAATGTGATTGTTGTCAAAATCAATTAAATCTAGGCAGCAGGATGCAGCTAGGGTTGCCTCCATGCAGTTGCACCATTTGTTTAACTCTGAATGCTGAGTAATTGTTTGATTTATTAAGGGTGTGCATGTACAAAGTACAAAAAAAGAATTACTGTAAGAAGTTTACATGAACAGTGAAATTAAGTTTGTGGCACTTTAAATGTGACAGCTGGACACCCGTTTTTAAACTTCAAACCTTAACACTAGAACCGCCACGGGGTCAATTTGACCCGTGGCGGTTTTTCAACTGCCCATAACTATACTTTTACGAAATATTGAAGCCCCCAACTATTTGACTTTTCCTAAAATTGTGTTTTGATGCTCTCCCTATGGTTAAATAAAGTCACAATTAAACTGGATTAAAAAAACAGGCATTTATACCTAGAACCGCCACACTGGGTCAATTTGACCCGCACAGGAAAATGAAATATTTTCGAGCAGGTTGCTAGGCAACGGTATTGTTTGGGGTCCGCGATCTGACAACTGTAGCCTACGTGCAGTCATTCATAAACACTTACAATAAATTAGAGATGAAGATAAATACCTAACAACATTAGAGTTACTAAGTGAATTGAGTGATGTGAGTCTGATAGTGAGAGATCAGAACTGAGCGCTGTCTTCCACACACCGCGGCTCGCAGCTCAACTGACAGACAGCTGAGTGCTGTCTGTGAGCCGGACAGAGTGTCGGAGGGATCCTCCGCCTCAAAGTGGGGAAAAATTAATGAATAATCAATTAGATAGCTTACCTTAAAATAAGTTTGCCATGTTACTGTTTATTGTAGAGTGTGTCAGGGAGGGACCAAAGAGAACAACTGGAGCGGTTGAAGTATTTGAATTTGAATCTCTATCCCAACAGCCATTTTCTCCCCAAATGTGATGTTTTGAATTAAAAAAAAATCCCCCTCTGAGTGTCCAAATTAAGCAATCGAAGAGCTACTGCCAGACTCCCCTTACCCGTGTTGGATACCAACATAACTTTTGAATGCTCTCTTTTCTGAATAATAACAATACACTTTATTTGTATAGCACTTATTCAGAAACAGGATACAAAGTGTTTCACAGACATAACAACAGAAAATCACACAGTATAAATGTGTTTCATGCGCCATACTTCATATAACAATTAAGAGAAATAAAAATTGCCTGTGTGGCGACTAGGGCTGTCGCGATAACCGCACAGATGAAATACTGCAATATTTTCAAGCCAATCGCAGAGCATAGCACAACCGCACGTGGCGTCCATGGACCTGTTATAAAAGGTGACGAACCCCCGTTTTTCAAAACCTTTTATATACTATCTATGTTCAAAACTCATTTGGAAAAAAGATTTGAAGACCAGATCTTGTTTTTAAAAGGAAATATATTTTATTTATTAAAATTATACGAAAATAAAAACGCATTGAATAAAACACTTTCCTTCATTGCAAATTAACAGTAGGCCTAGTGCAAATAGACCGAACTCTGATGTGTGACTTTATTCCTCTGCTCCGCTGTGATCGCTCTCGCTGTCATCTCTCTATGCTCTGGTTCGGTCATCCTCGCTGCTGTCCTCAGCATCGGAGACGCAACATTTATTTAATGCTCAATGCTCATAGTTAATCACATAGCCTAGTGCTGAAACGAAAGCAATAAACGCCGTGGTTTAAGGCTGAAATGATAACCAGGGCACGTTAAAGTTGTTGATTGGAAGGCTTCCGCAATCTTTGTTAGTTTCAGTTTACAGCCGATAAAGTTACAATCACAAGAGCGCATGGACAGCGTTTAAATAAAGCCTCTTATTCTTATTATCATTAGGGCTTTGATGCAAATTATGAAATCTAAACATTACAGCGGCTGTGGTGTGCGTAAAAGGAAAATCGCAGTTGGCAATCTGATCTCTCCTTACTGCCACAGTAAAAGTCAATCGCACAGCCTATTCCTGCCTCTGACACGTTGACTCGCAACATAATGAGTCCAGGCTTTGCATTGGCTTTGGCGATTTCCAGTGCCTCTTGTTTTCTCTCCACACAAAGCGTTCTCTCTTCCATTGCACACACGCATGCCCCGGTCGCTTCCGAGAGCACAGACAGATATGTAAAGCGCTTTGAGTGCGAGAAATGGGCTGTATATATTAAATATAGCCTATTATTATTATTATTATTATTATTATTATTATTATTATTATTATTAAGCTGAATGGTCGCTCTGGTAACGGGACGTCGAATACTAGACCCCGAATATAAGACGACCCAACTTTTTACGACCTATTTCCAGGGGAAAAAACCCCGTCTTATATTCGGACCGATACGGTACAAACAAGTTGGCTTAATAAATATATAATTAGGCCTAAAAAAGGGGTGGAGCAATTATTTTGCATACCGCACTATTTAGCCACCCTGACTCACCGCACGGGGTATTCCTTCACTGCGACAGCCCTAGTGGCGACGCGAGAGACAGTGCTTAGACAGAGGGAAATTAAAACTTAATTTTTTATTTTACTGTTGTAAATAAATGATCTAAACCTGTTTAATTCTTTAGGTTTAGCAATGTATATGTTTTGAGGTATAACCTAAGAGCACACATTGAGTAATATACTGTAATTACTAGAAAAAAAGTGAATTAGAAGAGGGATATTTTGAATTAAAGTGAAAAAGAGTATTCGGTGTTGCTGGTGCATATCAACTATATACAAAGTTTTTTGCTTTTTTTGTGTTTTTTTCATCAGCCCACATCCCTGGGGAAAATACTTTGGACAGAGTAGAAGAGAGGAATAATAATGGGGAAAAGAAAGAGCGGAAGTAGGGTGATGGTAACCTAGAAAAGCCAATTGAAACAAAACTTTTTAGTAAAAAAAAAACAAAAGACAGATGAAGTTCACAACACATATACTTTTGATTCAAACAACCAAGGGAGATTGGAGATCATACATAAATGAAATGAGGACAGAAATTAAAGAAATAAATGGGGATGAAGGCCGGGGGGTAGAGACGGAGGGGTAAAAAGGAGTGGGAAAGTGCTGTGGGAAGCAGCAATGGAGGTTGTAATTAACCAGGGGTTAATGGAGGTGGCTAATTGTCCCCCACATGTATAGGTAGGCTTTCTGCTTGGCTACATTACAATTAAAAAGCCACCCTCCTAATGATAGGGAATAACAATTAACTGATAATTAGAAATATACTAGGATGACACACTAGCTTGGTGTGTGTGTGTGTGTGTGTGTGTGTGTGTGTGTGTATGTGTGTGTGTGTGTGTGTGTGTGTGTGTGTGTGTGTGTGTGTGTGTGTGTGTGTGTGTGTGTGTGTGTGTGTGTGTGTGTGTGTGTTTTAAGAATCAGTGCATATACTACCGGCCCTCTCATTGTTAAAGTCCATCCAATGAATTGAATTATATCTTTTTTTTTGCTTTAATTCCTCAGTCAATTAACCTACATAAAGAGAGATAAGAGTGCTCTTCTTTAACTTATCATTTAAGTCTTTTGTTGCTCCTGTCCCCCGTTTACCCTTTATCCTCCCCCTATTTTCCCTGTTTTTTTTCTATTCCTGCGTTTTATAAATCGCCAATGAATAACTCATCCTAAATCTGAGTTTTCTTGTTTCTTCCATATGTATTTAGCTTCCATCCAGTTCTTTCTATTATAAATTCTTTATATATTTATTTTCACTTAAAAAAAAACATTTCTTTAAATCCTCCTATGTATTCTTTCTGCACCTCTTCCTCTGTCTCTTTTCATCCTTTTCTCCTCTCATGATGATAGTAATCACAGAAATAAGAGAAGTGTGATGATAATGATGGCCAATCGCCCATCTGGAGTTTTTCCCTCATCTTAAATGAAGGCCAAATTATAAAGCACTGTTCTTCTTTTCTTTCTTGTCTTGTGAAGAAAAACATAATCACTTATATAATAGCATCATACCAAGAGGCTGTGATAGAAGCTGAAAAGGCCAAGCAACTTCTCCACTGCATCCTAAAAGATCAACCTCTCTCAAACATCTCCCGTGTCACACAAGAGCACACAATTTCCATCTATGTGAAGGCCGTTTTTTCCCTGACGGATATAGACAGCCTCATAGCACCATTTGCTGATTGGAGCAGTTAGAGGCCCAATCGCCCCTCATGGACCACTTGTCTCTGACATTTAAGCTGATTGCATTGTGCCGTCAGTGGACATTTTTAGTTGAGCAGTTGCAAATAAAAATGTCTCTAACAGTGCTCCTGCTTTATTTTTTTTATCTGTCGATCGGTGTCTATATGTCTGCAACAGAAGACATGCACTGTCGCCTTATCATATAGTGTGTGTGTGTGCGCAGATCCCTGTGCATGTGCAAGTCTGAGTGTGTGATTGAATATTGCATGCTAGCAGACTTGGTAAATGAGGTGTGAAAGTAACCCTCCGCCTACGTAACAATCAGTCAGGCTGAGATGAATGAAAAAGCAGTTGTCCCATTAAACATCCTCTCTACAGATTTCTTCTCAGTTTCACTAGAGATGCATCAGACATGCCGTTCACACACACTCTCTACACAGTCAGCTCTGCGAGACAGTGATGTGATAGCTTTGACTTCATGATATTTAATTTCTCAAAACGCTTAATTCCAAAGTAGCTTTAAAAATACAGTTTGGAAGACCAAAACGTTCATTTAATCTCAGTTCTTGTTAGTTTTTTTAAAAGTTTTTCATACATCTCCAAAGAAAATTTGAAGCAAACTTAAAATATCGGTTCCCCAAAACATTTTCAACAAAAATTTGTTTTGAACGTTTCATTTCCTTCATTATTCAGTTAGCCATTTGCTTTCCAAAAAAACAAAACAGCTGTTAGTTGATGCTGTACTGATAGGATGAGAAACTACAACCACCCATAACAAAGTGAAAACATCATCGTCTGCATTTTTCATAAACCAAGACACAAGCATTCACACACATGAATACACACACACAGAAACATACCCACGCACGTCTCTCACCTTCACACTCAGATGTGCACACAATCACAGCTGTACGGGCTACACACTGAGACACATCCTCTCAGACCATTTCCAATTTAATGAAGCCTTTGGGATTCTCTTCACATTAGAGGCCTAATGTAGCATTGTGTGAGCAATCCCACACCAAATGAATGCTCACAGTGAAGCTATTCGGATGTGCCTCTAAATTATGAGTCATGACTTACTGCGGTGAATGATGTCTAGGAATTTGTGCGGCAAATTACAAGTTCTAAAAGATGGAGATTTCAATTTCAGCTGCTCTTTGCAAACTGTTATTAGTAGTAAGTTCCTTTTTGTTTTACTTAACAATATAGCTAACTTGTTGGTCCATTTAGTGGTTTAATGCACTTTGGGTATGGTGTATCTTTTTCCTGACTTTGAAAAACTTTGACACAGTCATTATTATGAGGGAAGCAAGCCAAATACTTAATAATTATATAATACACACTGCACAATACAGTGTAACATTCAAATACCAAATGTGGACTTAATTTCCCTTTTACTGTGCAACAGATAGATTTGTATGCATGTGTTCTCTATTGTGTGAGGTGCCCCAGGCTAGCTATACCCTCCAGGGAAAATCAAGTGCAGCCTGACGTGTTTGAAATGTTTAGTAGGAGCTCAGTTACTCTGTGTGTGTGTGTGCGCGCGTGCGTGTGTCAGTGCACCCTCACAGGGACCTGGCTTATTATCCTGGGAATGGCTTGTAGAATCATTCTCTCTACAGACTCCCCTGGGTGAACCCTGTTCAAACTCTGTTTTTCAAGCGTTTGTGTATAGGTCTGTAGAACGTTTGCTTGAACCAGACTGTAACCCCTGCTGTCTCTCTATGTGTTTGTGAGTGTTAATGTAATGCAATCCAATCCTATGTGTCCTCTTTCCATGCTGTATACGGATACTTGAACAGTTAGTTTGCAAGTGGTGAGAAATGTAATTAACTTCTATTTATGACATTATTAAATATAGAAAATTAAATTGCTGTGAAAAATACATGAATGAAGGTGTTAATTTCAATTACTGCCTGTGGGTAAGGTTGTTTACATTATGTGTTCCTAAATAAAATACAATGGAACAATTCTGACACTTTAAATCTCCCAGTGATTTGACAGCAGGTGACACTGTCTCTCTGGTTTGCTACAAACAGAGTTTTATGGATAGAAATAAAGAAAACATGCAGTATTTAACACATTGAACTGTTTCCTCCAGGCCTTTTAAACTAAAACAATGTATAGCGTTCTTGAACAATGTGTAGGATAACAATGAACTGAAACGGATACAAAAAAACACATCCAAAGAATACACTTTCAAATCGCATCTTATTTCACTTCTGCACATACAGTATATGTTTAGATTGGGATTTCAACTGTTAAACCCCGTTTCCTATTTGTTTATTTCTTTGTAATTTTTTCTTTTGTGTGTGAAATCCCCTGCTTAAATAATGTGCATGCACTATGGCAGGTCTGATGAAAAGACAGGACAAACCACCTTTTTGTATGCTCTCCATGCCCATTTTTCCTATTTCTTTTTTTATACATATATTTTCTTTTATGTCATATCTGTTTTGAGGGGCTAGATACTAGATATTAGATCCTTTGAACTAAGCCAGTTAAGATAGATCATTTTTGGTTTGTGTTTCTACCCCTAACCCTAAGCTGATCAGCCAGAGATGAAAGGGTTGTGTTTCTGTTTGTGTGGACGAGAGATAGGTCCAGTGGGAGGAATGGAGAAACAATATTATTCTGCTTTAACAATTGTATTATTATTTTTTCTGTCAAGACAAATGAATAATAAAATAATGAATGCAATTCTTGATTGGTTTGTTTAAGCTTGTTGAATTCTGCTTTGAGCTGGATAGGTTATCCACCCAGCAGCGAAGGAATTAAAACACCACTTTATGTTTTGCCACCGGGCACTGCTGAGCAATATCTTCCTCATCAGAGCATACTTTTTCACTTCAAACTCACTAAACTGTCTGTCAACCGCAGTCAAACGTGGAAAAGGCCTCAACTCCACAGGGATCGTCAAACAAAAGAGATTCCTATCAGTGTGCTGTATAATCATTGGAGGATGGGACGGCACTCTGTCAGACAGATGCACGCGCATGATAAATGGCGTGTGTGAATGAAAAGTCCTCCCCTTATAGATTAATCCACAGTTGAGATCAACAGTGGACCCGCTAGTCAAACTAGCATGCCATCTGTTGAGACCCCATTCACCCTTGAAATCCACATTTATGTATGTAGAGATGGGCAAACATAATCAAAATCTGTTCAAAATACACACGTTAAGTATCAACTTAACCTACAAAATAAATAACACTTTGTATAGAAACATTAAATTATTTCACAAACCTGAACTTCATTACTTGAAATACACATTACTTACTTAATGAGGTACTTATTAAATGATCATCTGAACCAAATCTTTTATCCAGAAAAAGTATAAAACACAAGGGGTGGATAGAGCGTGTACCATATTGGCTCCGGCCTTCGTTGCAGTGGTCGCTGGTTCAAATCCGACCTGTGGACCTTTACTGCAGGTCATCGCCCCTCTCTCTCTCTCTGGCAAGAAACAACAGTGCTCGTAGTACCTCGTAAACGGAATCATAAAATACCTATTGGCCATGCATAAAGTGCTGAATTTAAAAGTTTAGGGTGATGCAGTGAGAATTAATTAATTGCTTCCCTCCTTAACATTTCAAAGAGTGTGGTTCCAAAGAACAATGCCAAGCAGCAACATTGGGAACAACAAAGCTACAGACGGGCAGTGGCGAAAAAAACACTCTCCACTGACCAGTATGACCACCATTCAAACAGGATGACTTCAAGTGACCTACAAAACAAATGGCTAACGGCAGATGGGCTGAAGTACATGGCAAATATGGTTTGAAACAATCTCCTAAAGGCAGGGTTGAAGTTCTGCAAAGCTAGAAAAAAAGCCCTGTTTAAGCCCTTCATCTTTGAGAAGCAAAGAAGAGCCAGGATAAGCAACAGCCCATACGGTGACCCTGGACTGGAGTAAGGTCATATTCTCTGATGAGTCCAATCGTGCCAACTGTGGAATTTGGTGGAGAATCTGTGGTGATCTGGCGGGCCTCAACAAGGCTGGAATCAGGCAGATTTGTCTTTGTGAAGAATGCATCGTAGTCAAGCAATGTAGAAAGTTTCACATGGAAGGAAACTCTTCTTTCTGCTCTTACAATGGTCGCTATCCATCTCTAAGGATCGTTGGTCGCAATGCCACACCGCCAGGTCAATCAAGGTGTGGATGGAGGACCACTAGATCGAGCCTGTCATGCCCGGCACGATCTCCAGACATGAAGCCCATTCAATGGCCCTGGAATGTGATCAAGAAGAAGATCCAAATCAAATCATATCAGTTTTATTTGTATAGCCCAATATCATAAATAGACATTTGCCTCAGTGGGCTTTACATTCCATACAGTATGACACCCTGCCCTTACACCCTTAGCTCGGCTGAGAAGGGTTAGGGTTAGATTCATGGTCACAAGCCATCAAACAAAGCCGGACCGCTCACATTTTTGTGCCAGGGATGGCATAAAGTCACCCAATAACCAACTCTGGTGCTGAGCATGTCAAGCTGTATGAAAGCTGTGATTGAAAATCATTGTCATCTCAACACACATTAATTGTTGAGCTCTTAAATATTAAAACATTAGTATTGTGTTGTTTTAAAAATTTTAAATGTTAGGTCTGAAAAATACTGCTCCTATTTGTTAAACACTACAATGTATACGATAAAAGCTCTAAATTGTAATTTTCTGACTTGGGACGTCATGTAATCTTTGGTCTTGGTTTCCCATTTGTTACCTCCCTGTATTGCAATCTCTGTCTGCGGATTGTAAAAGGATTTACCACAGAATCATCTACTCTGAGGAAAAAAAGAGCATAATACATAGAGAGATATGTAGCAACACATGGGCACATAATCAATCTACTATTCTTTTACCTTTTTGAAAGGATTTAAAACACACATGTACACTTCTCTCTCTCTCTCGCTCTCCCTCTCATACACATACGCACACGTAGCAAGCCAATTTCTGTCACCAATCAAGCTCCATTTTCCAACCAAATTAATTATTTCTAATTTGGAGCTTCCAATGGTCAACCCCCTGTGGTGTGATGCAATTTAGCTGTGTCTGTGTGTGCGCACACGCACACATATTCCTTTTTTTTCAGTGTATGAAGTAGTGAACATTCTACAATAGATCTTAATTGGGAAAACGGACTGCAATCAGCATAGTCTTGTAGGAAATCATTAAATCATTTCTTCCCCCACTCTTTTTCCCTTTCTCCTTCTTGTGATTAGCATGGCAATGATACAATCCTGATTATGTCCATCAAAAGAAATCTGACATCTGTGTTCTCTCCCATTCTTTACTGACGGAATGAGAGTAAGAATAAATGAAAAGCAAGAGAGAGAGAGAGAAAGAGAGAGAGATAGAGAGAAATCCAACTGTTCAAATTAATGTGTATTAAAAAAGGCAGTGTCACTTTTGCTTTAGGTGAAAGTGTAAAAGCTGAGACAAGAGCACCCACCTCAAAGTCCTGTGTTGCTACTTTAAAATCCCATTAACGCCATCGTTTCAATGTCCTACATTGAGATGTAAGATCGTTATTATCTGTGTATGATGGACTTGATAGAAACATATATAATTTTGTCTGAATTACTCAATATGATACACTTCATGACATCTAACAGATAAGGGGAATTTAGCCTTCTGCACTGTCAGAGGCATCCTTCTGTTTCAGACCGCAGTCAGTGATTCTTTTCAAAAATTAAATGAATGATGTATCTGAATTTTGAGTGTGGAAAGAAACCCCTGTCAAACACATCCTTTACTGAGAACCTTATATCTGAACACATGGCAATGGAAGAAATACTACGTTTTCAATGCCCCCCCCCCCCCCCCCCCCAAGCATTTGTATATCCCTTTTAGTGAAAACAGAAAGAGACCTTTTGGCCAGAAGTCCTTACTGAGTTAATGGCCACATGTTTTTATTCATTTTACAATAATTTTTTCTCCCCTCACCATTTCGATCTGAGTAGAGGACCTTTCAGACATAAAGAACCGCTACTGTGGCAGCCTTGACTGTGCCTATTTTGACTTTGAATCTAGTGGGTACACTGAATTATTTGAGCTGCTTTTCCTTTATTTTCTGAATATAAAAAAGGGAAACAGCAAATACGAGATAGAAGGCAGTTTATTGTAGACATTCGGGATCAAAATAGAGAACAGAAAGAAGGCAGGAATCTTAATGGAACCTTCATTTATTCAAAGCTAGCTGCCTATCAATCGCCCTGGCTGTGGTGAGATTTTGCTCCTTCGTTTAGTATGTTTGCACTGACTAAACCTTATAGGAATAATACAAATACAGAGTTATTGTTTCTGTTGGCGAATGGACTCTACTGTCTGCCTTTTTTTCTCTGGGTATACAAACCTGCTGACAAATTCCCACATTGTCGTGATATGACCCATACATTAAAAAACAATACTTAATTTTTTTTTTTTCTTGTCTTCCAATCTCTTTCTTTCTTTCTTTCTTTCTTTCTTTCTTTCTTTCTTTCTTTCTTTCTTTCTTTCTTTCTTTCTTTCTTTCTTTCTTTCTTTCTTTCTTTCTTTCTTTCTTTCTTTCTTTCTTTCTTTCTTCTCTCTCTCTCTCTCTCTCTCTCTCTCTCTCTCTCTCCTATGTGTCTCATTAGGAGATGGCTAAGATATTGAATCATCCACGTGTCTATGGCTTCCTTCATGTTCCTGTGCAGTCTGCCTCAGACAGCGTCCTGATGGACATGAAGAGAGAATATTGCATCGATGACTTCAAACGAGTGGTGGACTTCCTCAAAGAGAGGTAGGAAAGAATGGATATATGGAGTCCTAATGGACCTGTGTTTCTGAAATGTTGAGTGTGTGTGTGTGTGTTGTGCGTTTGTGTCCTGATGACACCAACTTAAATGTTACATGTTTTCTTCTCCCACTGACTTGTGCACTGCAGTTTTAGAGGAGGGGGATTTTTTTTTTTACATTTGCAGAGCCTGCAAACGTATTTCCTGAACATATAATTCTTAGTATTGATTATTTCTATCATCATAAATCAAAACAAAATGAATGTGAGGAACCTGGAACCAGATGTAAGACAATAATGTGTTTGTAAAAAAACTACCTTAAAAATAGTAACTTTTAAGGTAGTTTTCTATCCAATTTTCCTGTGAGGAAAGTTTTATTTTTTTCAGTTATGAAAACATACCTTCGAAAATTTTCACTTCTCCGACACACCCAAAGTTACATAGTGCACCTTTTAAAATGTAACATCAAACGTCTCTCTCTGGCTAACTTTGTGAAACTAGATATAGGTGAATGTTTTATTTAAGTTGTGCGTGAATGTTTTTCATCATGCTAAGTGTATATGTCATATTCCTCTTTGTCTGTTCTCATCCATCAGGACTTTACAAGGTTAAACATGTCAGAAATGGGATTTATAGAAAAGGTTCAAGAAGAACCGACTGCAGCACCGTTTGGATGTTCAAACATACAGTATTCTAAACATATAACCACTGACACACATACACACATGGATTTTCGAGCTAAACTTGATCATCGGGATATGGATTAATCCTCCCCCCCATAAACAAATCCACAATTCTAATTCTGAAACATGCACATAATGCATGGATTTGAACTCTGACATGGCACATAAGATAAGAAATGCTACAAACTTAATCTCTCACTGTACGATAGATAATCCATCATCGAGTTTGAATATGATTTAAGTACGCCAATGCATGTCAAAGATGGTGAACAAATATAGCTTTGAGGCTCAGATAATACCCTATGAACGGATTCATATTGAAATGACTTTGGGGTCACATTTCTGCCTTTAAATCTTTAGGCCGGCCTGCTTTTTCTCAGTTTGTGATTCAGTAGAACGATTGGCATGTATGCAGTGGTATATTTAAGCATGCTATTGTTGTTGCCCGGCCATTATTTTTAAGTATGACCTTTTTTTCCTGGAATTATATGCCTGTTGAAGATTATGAACAGCATAAAGTCGTTTATGCTTAATATATATGTCAGGGATTTACAGAGACAGTAAATACTGTTTTAAAGTCAAATCACAGAATGGACATGGTTTTATTGTGGGGGGATTTGTTGGTCAGGCACTATGTGAGTCAGTATGTCTCTTTAGATCACTGTGACACACTCTCTCTCACCTCACCGGACACATTCTTCCCCATTCCATTCTCCTTTTATTATTTTCCCCCTGGCACTTTGTGGAAACCTAACCAACCTGAACACACAAGCAATTATTTTGAAAACTGTCTCCGTTCTGTCTTTGACTTAAGGCTTCTCTATTGTCATCAGTTAGTCTGCACTTTTTGTTCAACCCATGAACTCATTTTTGTTATGTTAAAAGTGCTCCTTAGGCAATTGTCAAACATCAGAATGATTATCCCACTTAGCTGCTGTATTTGTGGCTGCACTGATTGTGTGACTCTATTATGGCCCTAACACTATTCAAGGTTGTGCTATAAAACAGAATTCTGCTAAATGTAACCTAATGCTAACCTAAGAAGCTAGTCAGTAGTCGTCCAGTTTGTTGATGGTCGATGCATTAAAAACTTGAAATGAATGTGGAAAATGTCTTTTGAAAATGTCTATACAGTACAACGCCTAGGAGTTTTCTAATCATACATTCTCTTGGATTGTATGTGTGTAAGTGGTTTCTTTTGTTTCCTCACTGACAACTGCTTTTAGTAACTTGGCACTTGTTTTTCTCCCCCATCTGTCATCTCTATACAGGTCTGTTTTTTTCCTTCTCAGTTCTTTGTCTTTTCTGTGTACTTGAGTGCAAGTGTGGGTGACAGGTCAATAGCTTGTAATTGGAATCTTGCCTGTCTGTCTTCCTCTCAGCACTCAGGTCTGTCTCTTAGCAATGAAAGCTTGTGATTGGGCGCAGTGTGCGGTCATTTCTTCCACTTGATTGGAAGGTTTTTTCGCCGTTCCTTTAATTCTTCCCATTTAAGTTCCTTAAGAGCCCTAAGTTGAGGAGTGATACCGCTGTGTTTGCTTAAACGCTGACGCAAATGCTTATCTTTGTGTTTGTGTGTGTGTGTGTGTGTGTGCGTGTGTGTGTGTGTGTGTGTGTGTGTGTGTGTGTGTGTGTGTGTGTGTGCGTGTGCTGAATAGTTTTTTAGACTGTTGTTTGGCTTGAGTCTCTACCCGTGTCTCTGTTTTTTTTGTTTCTTGTGTGTAAAAGAAATCCAGCAGTGACACTGATCCGGCTGAATTCTTAACACACTGTTCCAAGTGGTCATGGGAGACACATAACTACCGTACACACACACACACACACACACACACACACACTCTCCACACACAGGGCATTACGTCATAAGATCGTGTTTACATAGACTGTCTGGCTACCCTTTTAGGCTTTGTATATATGTTTGTGTGTGTGCGCGTGCATGTTTGTGTGTGTGGTTACTCAATTTCTGGCTACTGTTGCTAAAACACACGCACACACGGGTGATGTTGGTTGTGTGAAATCAATACCATTACACATCCAGTGGTCTGACCCATTTGGCTGCAGCTTTAGTAGCTGGGTTGCAGTTCATGGTCTGGGACAGGGGCCAGAGCTTTGGACATGCCAAAAACAAACCCTGTGTGTGTGTGTGTGTGTGTGTGTGTGTGTGTGTGTGTGTGTGTGTGTGTGTGTGTGTGTGTGTGTGTGTGTGTGTGTGTGTGTGTGTGTGTGTGTGTGTGTGTGTGTGTGTGTGTGTGTGTGTGTGTGTGTGTGTGTGTGTGTGTGTGTGTGTGTGTGTGTGTGTGTGTGTGTGTGTGTGTGTGTTTCTGTCTTTAAAGGCATCGAATCCTGAGACATCTGTCTTTCATATTTTTTTATTTTAACTTTTATTAATTTATTATCAGCAAATATCCTTTTGTGCTCAAAAGTATTCAAATAACACTTACAACACTTGTTTTTTAATTTAAACAATACATCGAACAATAGGCCCTGCAGCTATCCCTCTCTACATTTCACACTGTGCACTCGTTCAAACAAGAAAGACTGTGAAAAGGTGAAGCTGTGTGTGTGTTTGTGTGCGCCGGTGCGTGACTGTGTGGTTGTGAGTCAGACTCACAGGTGCCTGTTGCAGATGTAGATCCTCACAGTGTGTCCTTTGTTGAGCCATATGAAGTTCACCTCAAAGAATGATGGACAGGAACCTTGTGCAGGTATGTGTGAGGTCAGAGCTTATCTGACTGACACACACACACACACAGCACAAGACAAATGTATTTCTCTTTACAAAGAACTTAATGCCACCAACAGTGCAGAGGTCATGAGGGTTCAACCACCTCTGGCCTTCCTTATCAGAAAAGCAGCTCCCACACATACATTCAGAGCACACACACAAACACATTAGCCCTCCCTCCCTGACGTCCTTCATGACCGCAGATCTTGAACTCCATTATGAACTTCAGGCAACATTACTTGAGTAATTTTTTAAAGATAGCTGATGCTGGTTTCCTCTTCTTTGTTTGTTTTGCTCCAGGCACACATTCAGTTTAATGGGGATCTTCTCTGCAAGAGGGTTTGAAAGCTCCTGTCTTTGTTCATACATCTCATTTGCTGAGTGGCTTGAGTCACCTGGTCACTAAAAGTGGCTCTAAAAAAACGGTGGAATAGTGGAAATAAACAATGTAGGATAATGTGGAAACTGAAACAAAATATGAATTGCATAGTTTCAGAAGACAATATCAGAAAATGATTGGCCACCCTTCGCGAAACATCTGGGTTGAAAGAATTCGCATACAATATCAAATACCTTCAAACAGGAGTACAGTGAGAATACAGCCTCTGTTGCTCCTCTGTAAGGGATCCCTGGGAGTTTATGACCAGTACGCTTACATTGTTGTCTTTTTCAGGAAAATTAACTTACTTAAGACACAAAACTATATGAATCATGAAGCAGTAACTATTACCAAATCCCGAAAAAATGAAATCTACAAAATGTCCCAGCTCAACAACTGGAAAAGATTACAGCACGATAGGCCACCATAGCCTCCATAGAACAATGACGCAAGTTTCCAGCAGTGGAAAGTTAAACAAAATTGAAGTCACGCTAATTAGGTCTGTATTTTCATTTCCCCCTGAAAATAAGAAAACGCCGCACCCTGGGGAGAAAATGGAACAAAAGTACATTTTTCACACTGATGACCAGAAGACATCTTGTTTCAAAACACTTTGATTTGTTCCACAGTTTAAACATGTATCCAGTTTTAAGGGGCTGCCTTGAAGGTCGAAATGCCAAAGTCACCTGTCACTGGAAGTTCTCTCACACTTATCAGGCCTTCTCTGACCCTTACTGACATGTGTAGAGGAATTGGTGGAGAAAAATCAATCCTGTGTGTGTTGTGCAAGATTGTGGTCATTATGAAAAACAGACTGGTTTGTTCCCACTGCGGAGGTGCTGGAGAACAATGAAAGCACCACTGAAACACAACATGCTGTTTTTGTAATGCATAAGTTTAACTTTTTAAAATAATACTCTGCTGAAGACTATTCATTCATCTCAAGTTTTTCATTCTTCTGTTCCAGTCTTATAGCTATGACTTGAATATTATGTATAATTCCATTGTTCTTTTGCTATAATACTTAGCCAAATTGACACTGCAAGTTTTAAAACAAGGAGCTTTACCACTAAATTCATGCATATCCCCTCTCCTTTGAATGTCATAACCCGATTTTTCAAGTTATAATAACTGAATTGTTTTCTGTCACACATACTTCAAACAATCAGTGGAATAATTATTCCATTAAAATTGTTCATTTGTCCTCATCTGCCAACACAGACCATATTTTTCTTTTACACCCTTTTCTCTTTGCTTCTATCAATTAATTTCACATTATGAAGTACAGTCTTTATGTAATGATATATGGAGAAAATCCTGTTATGGTGGAATAAGGCTGTTAAAAGAGTAAGTGAACGTGGTCGGTCAGAGGATTTCTCCACAGTTGTTTGGTATAGTTTGCCTACAGTATCTGGGATGATTTTTCCCCCAACTGCTCTCGAGGATTAAGAGTCTTTGATTCACAGGGACCAAAGATGAAACGCCTGGAAGAGAATAGTTATGCATCCGTGATGGCTTGGGGACTGGTTGTGTATGTGTGCAGAGGAGCAAAAATCTGGCAGTTTTAATGTTGAACTTTGGTGTGTGTGTGTGTGTATGCGCGTGCACATGTAGGGGGTGGGGTGTGTAAACCATTGTGTTACCAGAAAGGAGATTATGTGGCTTCCCTCTAGGTTGTTTACCCTGGAGGTTATGGGTTCCCTGACCTCCTCACACCCTTTCAATTAACAAAAAAACCCATAGAGGTCATTCTCACAAGGACACACTCACACACATGCAAAATAGATTTCTACAATAATGCTGCTAGGCCAAAATTAGCAAGCAATAGTAGCTTAATTAACATTATAATGTACTTTTAAATTATTTATTTAATTAGTACCTCATTACCTGTTTAAATGAATTTGAGGGCATGTCCAGATGCAACAGCTGTGCATCTTTTACAGGTGTGGTCCCAAAGGATTGTGCATTTGAACGGGTCAACAGGTGATTAATCTGTCTGATCCTAGTAGCTGATTGGTTAAATGATCTCCGACCTGTACAACATGACCTATGGCAGTGGTTCTCAATTACTTTCTGTCATGCCCCCCCTAGGGGACAGAAATGTTTTCGTGCCCCCCCTAAATTGAAATACTGTTGAGAACCTGCTAATATTTAGTTATTTATCTGTACAAAACCACTGTATAAGTTTCTGGCACGAGCATTCTGCATACAATCACCTTATTATCAAATTAGATAAAAAAAAATTAGCTGAGATAACTTCTGCAGCAAAACAATTAAAAGTTCAGTTTATTAGCTCAATTTGTAACATTTAAACAAGACTGCTCAGTCTGTGTGAATCTCAGGACAGAGAAACAAGAGCATTTTATTCAAAAACAATTTAAACTGTAAACATAGTTAAGGTGGTGTTTTTTTATTATTATAGGCCAATAGGCCTTCTGTGATGCGATAACCAATAATTCATTAATGTTATTGTTAGTCTACTAACTTGCTTGATTTATTTTTGAATAGCCTACAGAGACACTTGGTGAAACACGTGGACATTTTTTTACTGCAAATCGCGGCCTTTCGCGCGGATATGACCATACACAAGCACACATCGCTAGCTAGCACAAAAAAAATAAAAAATAAAAAAAAACTTTGGTCACTTGGAAAAACTTTGGTCACTTGGAAATCAAGGCAGCCCGCGCCCCCCCCCCCCCTCCCTGACAACTCACGATTAGAAAAATCATCAGTAGAACTGATCAGTAGAATAAACTCAAAACCGCAACAGAGACAGGCATGTCTTTGGGTGGTCTCACATTATTAGTGGTTTAGCTTTTAAAAGCACTTGCTGTTCTATCTATAAAGTGAAGAGAACATTTCATCTCTTCACCTATTTTTAAACATGCAAAACACCCTGGTGAATCCCAAAGCGCTTCAATCAAATCTGGCTCTTGACCATATTGTTTTATTTTATTGGTTAGTAGATGGATGCTCACACCAATCTGCCCCAGGTCAAAACAGGTTTTGACTAGTACACCAAAACAGTTTGAAGATGGCATGTTTTCATCAAGAGGGTGCAACCAAAAATAACCTTTTGTTTTTTACATTCAGTAGATGTGTGTGTGTGTGTGTGTGTGTGTGTGTGTGTGTGTGTGTGTGTGTGTGTGTGTGTGTGTGTGTGTGTGTGTGTATACGTGTGTTAGTCATCTCCATTATGGCACGCGGATTGACAGGGTTATATCAAAGCTTCCCTGGGTTACGGCAGGACACATGTATCAGTAGCGTGACTGTGCTGTGTGTGTGTGTGTGCTCAGTGTGGAGCCAGTCTCTCTCTCTCTCTCTCTCTCTCTCTCTCTCTCTCTCTCTCTCTCTCTCTCTCTCTCTCTCTTGTTTGTTGTTGAAGACGTGCCTTCATTATTTCTCACACGTGCACTCGCACAATTAGCGGGTTTAAGGTATCAGCCCGGGCTAATGTTTCACCGGTAGGCAGGTGGGAGGGGGCGGGCGGGCGGCAGCGGGCGGGCGGCAGCAGCTCTCTAAAGGCTTTGGGGAAAAAAAAGAAAAAGATAAGACAAGAGAGGGAAAAAGAGAGGGAAAGAAGAGAAGAGAGGCGGGATAGAGAGTATTGAGTGAGACAGGTTTGCCGCCATAACCTGCCACACTGGTGGGACGTGTCAACATTTCACTCCCGCTGTCTCTTCTCCCTTTCCCTCCAGGGCTGATGATTCAGCAGGTACAGTCAATGAAGCAGAGAGGGTTTCTATGCGTGTTGTTTTGACTCTGTCTTTGATTTAAAAACCCTTATTTAGCCATTCAGCTAACAATATACATAGAAAACAGCCTGGTATAGTCATCACAGGCACAGAAAATGTCTCGCAAACACAAACACACAGAAACACACGCACACTGGAGTGTTTAAAACATGTCCCCATTAAGCAGCTCTCTTGAGATGTCCACACGCTGGACATGTCACGTCATGTTTTTCTGTCCGTGCTTCACGAAACATACCACCCACCACACTTCTAATGGAAGGCTTTTCCTGTTTGGGGAAAACAATATGTGTTGTCTTCCATGAGCCTTGGAATTAAGGAATTCCCCCCCAAAGGTAATTTGACACTGGCTACTGAATCAAAGATATTGAGAGAATTTCCCAAATCCCAGCTGAGGGACATCTGCCTTTTCTTTCTCCAACAATATGTTTTGTCCGGGACAGACAACATATTGTTAAAAACTGTGGATAATGGGCACACTGTCACATTTTCACTTGTGTCAAATTGAATTGTGTGTAGAAATTATTTTAAAAAAGAGAGAATTTTGAACCCTGGCTCCTTTCTCACCTCTGCACAGCTGCCTTAAGTGTGCAATAGGTGTGAGATGTCAGATTTACCATTTGGAAACTAAAGTTACAGTAATGGACCAACACAGCAGCCCCAATCTACTTTTGGCCAGTTGTGACTTAACATGTCGAATCTGCCAAACCACACACATATGTATATACACTCAACAAAAATATAAACGCAACACTTTTGTTTTTGCTCCCATTTTTCATGAGATGGACTTAAAGATCTAAAATTCATTCCAGATACACAATATTACCATTTCTCTGAAACATTGTTCACAAATCTGTCTAAATGTGTGATAGTGAGCACTTCTGCTTTGCTGAGATAATCCATCCCACCTCACAGGTGTGCCACATCAAGATGCTGATCTGACATCATGATTAGTGCACAGGTGTGCCTTAGACTGTCCACAATAAAAGGCCACCCTGAAATGTGCAGTTTTGTCTCACAGCAAAATGCCACAGATGCCACAAGCATTGAGGGAGCGTGCAATTGGCATGCTGACAGCAGGAATGTCAACCAGATCTGTTGCTCGTGCATTGAATGTTCATTTCTCCACCATAAGCCGTCTCCAAAGGCGTTTCAGAGAATATGGCAGTACATCCAACCGGCCTCACAACCGCAGACCACGTGTAACCACACCAGCCCAGGACCTCCACATCCAGCAGGTTCACCTCCAAGATAGTCTGAGACCAGCCACTGAGACAGCTGCTGAAACAATTGGTTTGCATAACCAAACAATTTCTGCACAAACTGTCAGAAACCGTCTCAGGGAAGCTCAACTGCATGCTCGTCGTCCTCATCGGGGTCTTGACCTGACTCCAGCTCGTCGCCGTAACAGACTTGAGTGGGCAAATGCTCACATTCGATGGCGTCTGGCACGTTGGAGAGGTGTTCTCTTCACGGATGAATCTCGGTTTACATTGTTCAGGGCAGATGGCAGACAGCGTGTGGCGTCGTGTGGGTGAGCGCTTTGCTGATGTCAATGTTGTGGATCGAGTGGCCCATGGTGGTGGTGGGGTTATGGTATGGGCAGGCATATGTTATGGACGAAGAACACAGGTGCATTTTATTGATGGCATTTTGAATGCACAGAGATACCGTGATGAGATCCTGAGGCCCATTGTTGTGCCATACATCCATGAACATCACCTCACGTTTCAGCAAGATAATGCACGGCCCCATGTTGCAATGATCTGTACACAATTCTTGGAAGCTGAAAATGTCCCAGTTCTTGCATGGCCAGCATACTCACCGGACATGTCACCCATTGAGCATGTTTGGGATGTGCTTGACCGGCGTATACGACAGCGTGCACCACTTCCCACTAATATCCAGCAACTTCACACAGCCATTGAAGAGGAGTGGACCAACATTCCACAGGCCACAATTGACAATCTGATAAACTTTATGCGAAGAAGATGTGTTGCACTGCATGAGGCAAATGGTGGTCACACCAGATACTGACTGGTTCTGAGTCCCCAGACCCCCAATAAAGCAAAAAAATGCACATTTCAGAGTGGCCTTTTATTGTGGACAGTCTAAGGCACACCTGTGCACCAATCATGATGTCAGATCAGCATCTTGATGTGGCACACCTGTGAGGTGGGATGGATTATCTCAGCAAAGCAGACGTGCTCACTATCACACATTTAGACAGATTTGTGAACAATGTTTGAGAGAAATGGTAATATTGTGTATCTGGAATGAATTTTAGATCTTTAAGTCCATCTCGTGAAAAATGGGAGCAAAAACAAAAGTGTTGCGTTTATATTTTTGTTGAGTGTATATATGTTGTATATGTATATGTTTTTGATATTTGAATACCAAATGCATGGTGTCAGCAGCTCCTGAAATGTATTTTTTAGTTACTATGAATCAAATCTATCGGGCAGGACTGGTTGAGGAAACTCACTCACACACTTTCCTTATGAATTGATGTTTAGAGTTTGCCACCTGATTAAAGGATAACATTCTGTATTTATGTTTTCATCACAGGACTACTGTTTATCAGTTTGTGTTGCTTGTTTATGCTCTTGGTTCATGCTGCCGGTCGGTGTGTGTGTGTGTGTGTGTGTGTGTGTGTGTGTGTGTGTGTGTGTGTGTGTGTGTGTGTGTGTGTGTGTGTGTGTGTGTGTGTGTGTGTGTGTGTGTGTGTGTGTGTGTGTGTGTGTGTGTGTGTGTGTGTGTGTGTGTGTGTGTGTGTAGAAGTGATTTAATCCAGGAAGGACTGAAGGCGGTAGGGAACCTTCCTGCCAACATACCTGTCTGTGTGTGTCAATAAGTCTAGCGCTGTGAATTGGCTCAGTTTAAATAACGGGAAACAAGCAGAGAGCGAGTCATTAACTTTACAACAAGCTGAAACTGAGGTGTGTGTGTGTGCGCGCACGTGCAAGAGAAACTGCTTGTGGCTAATTACTCTTTGCAGTTCCTTACAATCTTGTTTTATTGACGCTTCCTCCGGATTATACCATATTTCCTTCCCAAAAACCACCAACACACACACACGCACGCACACGCACACAGGATATGTACAGCTTAACCTAATCTACTAGTATTATTTTTTTAGTTGGAGTCTGTCTTAAGAAAGAACTGAACACACATTTATACTTGCAGGATCAGTAGGTAAGTGTGTGTGTGCATGAAAGAGTGAGGGAGCAAAACAGTGATGGACAGAGAGTATAAACACATGCAAAAAGCAAGTGTGTGCGCGTTTTCCAAACGGGTCTGAACAGCAGTGAAACTCTTTGCCTCCCAGTGGTCACATATGGCAGGTGGCAAAACAGCCCAACCCCTGTTACGCACCATGCTACAATAATTACGAAAGAACAAGGTGTTTTTCCTTAATTTGAATTGCATCACCATAATGTTCAAAGCCTGTTTATTTTAAGTTAAAAAACACTGTAATTTTTTTTGAAAGATGGCATTCTTCACTTTGCCTCCTTATCCATTATCAGCTTACATATTTCACGACAAATGTGAAGTTGGTCAGACAACACAGAAGTGGTCAGTCAATATTGCCCTTACTCACAAGCTCTAGTTTATCATTGTCATTCTTATCAATGCGAGGCTTTAACCTGGGTTTGAACCCAAGGTTATGTGTGACTGAAGGACTGAGGTTATGTTTGACTTACATTTTCTGTACTTGCTTAAAATATGTGCTGGTGTTTGTTTTCCTTTTTTCCCTTCAAACAAATCCTTTTTCTACACTGGTATGGGAAGGTATCTTTACTTGTTTCTCACCTACACAGTAGGTCAAAGACAAACTGCAAATTAGACTGCAGATTAGATGCACCTGGAGATTGTTTGTTCTCATAATGTTCAACCTCTGATTTCAAAACTATCATTAAACTTCAATGGTGTTTTTCTTATTTATCCTAAATCAAATGTGGCATCATAAAATGTGCAGACGATACCGTACAGACAAACCATATCTTGTCCTATCTAACGGCCACCAAAATAGGTGTTTGACCAGATTCGGGCTAGTGGTGTGTTTAGACTAGCAGGAATGCCAACACCTGCATCTTCACAAGTGTGCTTGACTGGGAGTTAAGGTGCCGTAGCATGGCGGTACAACGTTGCACAAACACAAACAGCCTCTGACAAACATAATGGAAAGTCAAGGAAGAAGGCAGCAAGGTGTTAACTTTTCCATGTGCTCACACACACGCAAGGTCAGCTGACACTTGGGTTCATCTAAAAGCACATCTTGTTTACTGTCTGACTCACCTTCCAGTCTCTCTCTGTCATATCATGTTCCTCTTGCTCAGAGTTTGAGTCATCCTGACTTTCAAAGCTCACTTTCTACCACACAGTTTCACTCACACACTTGATGTTTGTGTGTGCATGTGACAGAGAGAAAGTGTGTGTTTGAGTGATACTGTTTTTTTTTACTTAACCATTACGCAACCGTTATTCCAGTCGCACTTTTGTGTTATTGCGTATTTCTAAATTCCTGCACACTTGATTGTTTACAGGGAGGGAGCTTTGCTGCCAGGATCTAACCCCATGAAAACTTATATTAGACCTATTTTAATACAATATTGACAGTTAGCTAATATACATTGGTTGTCTTGTTAGTCATACTGGCATGGCATGTATTGTACTTTCTACTGGTATGGCCTGATTGATTGATATTTAATGTATTGGTTGTATGCAGCTTTGGTCAGTACTTTTGCCCAAGACAAATTTATTTCAGGATAATCAAGTTATTGTATCTTATACTAATGGGAAAGAAAGAGCTGGTGAAATGATGGTTATGTTATGTTGTGTTTTTGTATGTGGCCAAATTATGATTTTCTTAGCTCTTATTTGTGGCAATTGAGCATCACATGTTGGGCATGGCCTCTTTTTAAGGAATAATGGAGACAGGCATCAACATGGTTGGGTTGATTACACAGGGAAATATACATTGACAATGTTTGTCAGTGTTTCCCGCAGCGCTTTAGAGTTAAGTCTGACTCTAAAAGAAGGCAAGCCGCCCGCCTTACCTAAGGCTCATGCTAAATTTGTTTACCTTGACATAAAGTTTATGGAAAACAAAATACAAAAAAAACACATTTCCTCTTTGGCATTATTATCTTTGTCAGATGATGTTGTCAGCTTCTAACTGTTTGTCCCGTGGACTCTCATAGTCCTTCTGCAGCTCTTTTTACTGACAAAAATCACTCATTAAAGGAACACTAATTGATTTTTCCTGACAGGTTCTTCCTCACTCTAAAAAAGAAGAAAATAATCCAATGATGCCGTCGTTGGGCTCTAGTGACTATCAGCTTAATGATTCATCAAATGATTAGTTAGTTAAAACTAATTAATCAGTTAATTACCTGTCTAGCAGAAAACAACCAAATGCAGCATCAATCAAGTCTTTTCTACGTAACACAGTTTTCACCCTTCTTTTTTCTGTTGCCACTGATGTGATAGTTCCATGCCTTTTGAATAGATGTTTATCTCTAAGAAACCGCTTCTTAACTTAATAACTAAAAGAGAAGATGTATACACTGTGTGCACAATTATTAGGCAAGTTGTATTTTTGAGGATTAATTTTATTTTTGAACAACTACAGTGCTCTCGGTCAATCCAAAATGTTAATGAACCTAAACCTGAATGTTTACGAAAGTAAAAGTGAGGTTTTTTCTTTCTTACGAGAATATATATATGTGCACAACTATTAGTATGCAGAATTATTATGCAACTAAATAAAAAAACGAAAATGTTCCCATCTCACTTGTTTATTTTCATCTGTTAAAGTGAGAATAATAAAACAACTCAAAATGTACAAATAAAAATTCCTGACATGTCAATTATTTTTTATCTGTGACCAATATAGTCACTAGCCTGGTGCTACCAGACCATCGTACTTCATTTCATTTGTACAGAAGGTCTGGCAGTGCTGTAATTGACAAACGTTCACTCATGGAGGCGGGTGTCTGTTAAAGTTTAAAACTATTGGATCTGCCCAGTGCCACTCTGGATTAGCCAACTAATCGCATAACGTTTGGTCGTCACGTGTGTCATGAGCCAGCTTCTGGCCGCAACTGAAACTGGAGCGCGACTTCGACGTCATCGTTCTCAGCCACTCGCTCTGTTCGCTGATTGGACCGGCTGTCGAATCTCCGGCAAAACTGGGAAATGGGCTGTACACCCAGACTGACTACTGAAGGGAAAATAAAATTTGGCCGGAAGTGGGCGGGCGGAGCCAGGCTATATAGTCACCCTTCTTTTCAATAACTGTCACAAGCCTTCCATTCATGGAGTCTGTCAGTTTCCTGATCTGTTGAAGATCAACTTTTTGTGCAGCAGCAACCACAGCCTCCCAGACACTGTTCCGAGAGGTGTACTGATTTCCTACACTGTAAATATCCCGTTTAAGCAGGGCCCACAGGTTCTCAATAGGGTTTAGGTCAGGTGAGGAAGGGGGCCATGTCATAATTTTTTCATCCTTAAGGCCTTTACTGGCTAGCCATGCAATTGAGTACTTTGTTGCATGCGATGGAGCATTGTCCTGCATAACAATCATGGTCTTCTTCTTTTCCTGTACCACTGCTTGAAGAAAGTATCTTCTAGAAACTGGCAGTAGGTTTGGGAGTTGATTTTGAGGCCATCTTCAACCCGAAAAGGTCCAACAGGCTTGTCTTTAATAATACCAGTCCATACCAGTATCCCACCTCCACCTTGCTGGCGTCGAAGTGGAGCTCTGTGTTCGTTACTGATCCAGCCATGGGCCCATCCATCTGGTCCATCAAGAGTCACTCTCATCTCATCAGTCCATAAAACCTTTGAAAAATCTGTCTTGACGTTTCAACTTGTGTGTTTTGTTCAGTGGTGGTCGGGTTTCAGCCTTCCTTACCTTGGCCATGTCTCTAAGTACTGAACACCTTGTACTTCTGAGCTCTCCGGGTAGGTTGCAGTTCTGAAATATGGCAGAACTGGAGGATAATGGGTTCCTGGTAGCTTCACGTTTGATTATTCTCAAATCTTTGGCAGTTAATTTGCATCTTTTTTTCTCAATACGTTTCTTGCGACCTTGTTGGCTATTTGCAACAAAACGTTTGGTTCTGTGGTCACGCCCCAATATCTTAGCAATTTTAAGAGTGCTGCATCCCTCTGAAAGACTTTTTACAATTTTTGACTTTTCAGAGTCCGTTAAATCTCTTATTTGGCCCATTTTGCCTGAGAAAGAGAAACTACCTAATAATTATGCACACCTTGATATAGAGTGTTGATCTCCTTAGGCCACACCTTAACTCATTACACAAATACACATCACCTGGTATGCTTAAATCCAATAAACACTTAGGTTTATACAGCTTGAAGTTGGGAAATATGCATAAAAATTATGATATGGCCAAAATCCTCACTTGCCTAATAATTGTGCACACAGTGTACATTTTGTAGCAGCTTGATAGAGAGAGCATATTAAAGCCTACACCTAAAAGCAAGCCCACCATTCAATTGATTCAGGTAAGGCTTTTTATGTCCAGCATTTATCTGGTGCTTTAATGTTATCCATATCTGTGCAGGTCAGGTCAGCACAGCGAGATGGAATGATGAATCGAATACAACCGGTCTGTCAATGGAGGTTGGATTAAATTGAAATAAAGTGCAAAGGGACAGTCCATTTAACGCATGGCTAGACAGTCACAAGTGTCATGCCTTTTTGTGTGTGTGTGTGTGTGTGTATATATATATATATATATATATATATATATAATTGTGTGTATATGCATGCGCGCATAAGAGTCAGTGAGTGGATGGATTTGCGGTGTCTGTGCACTGTTATTATTCCTCCCTCCGACTAATGAAATGTGTATGTGTGTGTTCTCATTACCCTTCTCCAGGGCTAATGAAGTATGTGTGTGTCTGCATGTGTAAGTGTGTGTGGTTGTGTGCGTGTGTTAAATTGAACTGCAGTTCTGCTCCGCTGTGTTCAGGCTGTTTCATTAAATGATAAAGTTTACTGATGACTCCAGCGGGACCATTATTTACTCGGCTTTCCATTCATTCCACAGCAGAGACCTCGATCTTTACAAATGACCTGCTCCACAGAAAGACAGAGGTTATTTTGCACTGCAGGTTTAAAGACAAATTACTTGGCTTTCACTTAGTAGACTGCATAGCCAACGTGTTTACACACTGTTTGTATTTTTATCCAATATCAGTTGTTTACCTATTAAAAGAAAAAAGATGGAATCTGCCTTAATAACCAAGGTGAAGAGAAAAACGATAAGAGGATAATAATTACCCGCAGTTGAAACATGCTCTACACACGTTTTTGTTGATGTGATCAATTCAATCTATCCTCTTAATATGCAAACGAGAAATAATAGTAAAGTGAGAAAATAAACTGTCACAGCTCAGTGCATTTAATAAAGTGCTGCCTGCTTGTGAGTTTCTGCACATGTAGTTTACATGTAAGTAAAACACAAGTCATTCCACACTTTTTTTAACCCATAGAATAGACTGTGAGAGAAAGTAAGGATTTAACGGAAGACTGAGCGAGAAATGCCGGTTGACAAAGTATTTCCGACAGTTTGACAGCTCTTCTCAAGCCTACTGAAGTCCTCACCTGTCTCATTCGGTCTCCTAACCAATCATGTGTGTGTGTCACTCACCTTTCTGCCTCCCAAAATAGTCAGTGATTTCTCTTGTTTTCTTTACAGAAAAATGCAAGAATGCAACTTCCAAGTTGTCTCAAATTACTTGGTGCTATTTAGTATATATTTTTTTTTCATCCATCATCCAAACTGCATAGAAACCTACAAACATAAAATCTGTGGTTATGAATATTAACCTTTATAAAGTGTACATACCTCCACCAATACTAGTAGAAGTTCCACATTCTGGATTTGTTTTTTGATGAAAGTTCATGAGTGAGTTACGCGACATGACCTCTATTCAACTCCATATCCATCAGGTTTTTTCCAGTCGTGGCAACGTTGATCTAGGTATCCAAAGTCTTTTTTAGTGTCCCTTGATTAGAGCCACTGTGAACAATTGTTTGGCTGTACAGTTTAATCCGTCTGAAATCCCCTTTGTTATCAGGCACCAGTCACCTGGCAACTCTTCAAGCCTTTCTTCCCTGTTCCTTCACCCTGACAGTGGAAGTGGTTGAGGGGGAAGTGAGTGATACCCAAGCATACCTCTTTCCTTCTCTCTCTGTCCCTGTAAATTGAGCTGCTACATGACAGTGCCATTACCTCCAGCTGCCACGGCTAAATCAAACACTTAAGTCTTGAGTGATTACTCACTCTCCTCGCAAGTGTCCCTATTCTTCCCCCCCATTCTGAGGTTCCTTCAGTCTCCCCTTTAAGAAGGAATGTTTCTGACATTTATCAGACAGTGTGACTGTGAATGAGATGTTTTTATATTATTTTTTGTTTAGCTGATAATTAAATGTGTACACTAAAGTTTAGCGATGTCAAAGCAGCCATAAGATAAAAACAAAAAAAATGAAAAAGAAAACATGTAGGTAAGTGTAGGAGAACCACACCTAAGAACAAACAGGTAGCACTAACACACATCAAGATGAAAAGACATAACTGACCCAGATAACACAATGCAAATGGAAACTGTCGTATTGTATTTCACTGACACTTTTTTCCTTCAAATGTATTTCCGACGGCAGTCATCACAAGCAATGAAGCATATGACGTGTGATGCTTCTGCATGCACCTATTTGAGGTTTTGATCACATCTTCAAAATAAATTCTTAACTTAGTAAATTGCTGCATATGAAGATATAGATGACCTTTTTAAACTGTGCTGCTGTGTGTACTCTGTACTGTGTAACAAAAAGGGATTTGATGAGGTGAACTCGTGAGCTTAATGGCAGTTGTTTTTCATTTTAAGAATATTTCAAAGTTTAAAGTTCATTTTGCGAGACATCTGTTGTATGAATTCTTTCGGATTTTCCAAAGCAAACTATGTTTTTTCAAACAGATATTTTAAGTGTGACCTACTGTATAGTGACAGGTGACGGCCAGTGAGTCATTGGAGACAGCTTGAAGGAATGTACTGTAACTATTGAAGAAATCCCTTTGAGCTATACTGCACATATTATAGATTGAATTGTTTTGATACTTCAAAAAGGTTATTTCGCTAATCACTAATGTAATAAGGAGACTGGTCTGGCAAAGTATAAGTAACATTGTTCTACTGAAAGGGTAACATGGTAACATTGAGACGGTTAAAGGCACTGTAGATGGGATGTTTTTATTTAGTGGAAAGTCTAAACAAGAGGTTGTAAACTGTTTCAACCTATGATATCACAATATAACCAAGTATTGGGAGTGGACAGATGGCTTCATGGTGTAAAAAACCCCTCTGCTCATTGTCACATCAGAATTGATTAATTCTGAATGTAATTTACACACAATATGTTGTGGTTTAGTAATCTTCCAACTTCGGTCCTTGTAGAGTTCGTTTTCCCTCTCACCCCAGCTGCCGTTCTCTCTGCACACACACTATAGTAAAGCCATCAGATTACATGTTAATGGGATTTTATTTAGGAGTGCAGTTCCCTCAAGACAGCAGTTTTTCCCAACTTTTTGCATTTGACAACACATCTCCCCCCTAAGCACATCTCATTCCCATCTTAATTTCTTTCTCCCTCTCCTCATCGCCATGTCTCTCTCTCTCTCTCTCTCTCCCTCACTTCTCTGTCCATCTCCTATGCTGTAGCGGCCCCAGTGTGCCGCACATTATCATATCAGAGAACACACACACACACACACACACACCCAGCAGCAGCACAGATGGGTAGCACGGTCTCTTTCCCGACAGATGAATAGGTAAATATTCACCTTCCCAGATTGTCTTTCTTCCACTCTCATCCTTCCATCCCTCCTCCACCTATCTCATTCCTCTCTCTACACCTCTATGCCACACTCATCTTGTCTTTTCCTCCCTGTCATATTTCAGGCTTCTTCTGTCCCTGTGGTCTCGCCTTCATCTTATCGCGGTGGGCCGCTCACATGCATCTGTTGTGCAAACACGCTCTCTCACACACATATTTTGAATATATGATTAAGAGAGGCTGGCTGTATGTATATATGGGAAATCACACACACACACACAGACACACACATGTATGCACGTACGAGGGCCTCAGCAAACAAAGAGTTGATGATAATTGTGCTGAAGACAATTGCGTGTTTTATGAAGCTTAATTCAGCTGAGGCAGATGGAGGACTGACTGTGTGCTTATCTTGAGTTTTAATTAAAATACTTAAGTCTCTTATGAACACATTCTTCTTGTGTAAATGCTAACTCCGAAGGGTAGCACACAAGGGCTAATGGAGGTGTGTGTCTTCAGGGATGTGGGTTGCTGTGTCTCCACGGGGCAACAGGAGAACAATACAGGAACAACTCACACACACAAACACTGTTGATCAAAATGAGTCCATCATACAGACCTGTACATAACATATCCACGGGACATTAGTTTACTTTCCATTAGAACCGATCATAGTCTCAGACATTGTCAAACAAAAAACTAATTAAATTCAGTCGCCTTAAACAGACACTTAGGAAGTGTTTAAGGATGGTAAGCTCTATGTTTATGCAATATATTTTTACTTTTATTTGATTTGATTAAGCATACCTAATATTAAGAAGAATATGATTAACCCTCACTCATGGCTATCACGAAATACAAGACATAAAATATGTCTAACTAATATCAACTAATATAACTGTTCCAAGTTAAAAGTAGGCTGGTTAGTTTAGGAGGATAGTGGTACTGGGTTCGGAATGTGACTTGCTTAGCTGCGAGTGTTTTGTTCAAGTAAAACTAATATCATCTTAGTTAAGGCTATACCTTATAACCTGCTAATGGCTTAACTGCTTTAATGATACCAGTTGATAAAGTTTGTTGATGCGCTGCCTATTGATCCTGCTGAGCTGTTCTTAGAAAATTAGTTGTGGTTGTACTGTTGAAAGCTGTCCATGTGCACATGAGAGGGAACTGGCCGCTCTGATCGTTCTCTTTTGAAGAGTTAGAGACTTTGCGCTAACTTGCTTTGGTGTTCTTGTTGAATCCTTGTTGATTTTTCTCCTTTTCTGTCTCTGTCTCTTTGCCTTGCCCCTGTTCCTTACACACTATTGAAAGGTTGAGCAAAACCAAGATATATTTCTCCTCTCTCATTTTAACAAGGAGAGTATCAGCGTGTTCATTAGCAGGGCCGCCCATAAGGGGTAGAAAGTGGGAAGGCTTTCTAGGGCCCAGCCACTTGGGGGGCCCATGGTATTTGGAAGCCAAGAACCTAACTAAGCTAAACTTTATTTTTAGATATTTATTTCAAATTTGGGTGTTTACACAGAGCCGCGGCTCTGTTTAAGGCCATTTTAAAAGCAGTAGAAAAGCAGAAATGTTCAAAATGTTTCAGATTGAGCACAGCGGAGTGTAACTGTTTCAAACATAATCCATCCTATAAACCCTTTGTGTGCCAAATGGTGACAGGATTGAGTTTTGATATTAAACAGTTTTGGCTGGATTATATTTCCTGAGTCGTTCCTGCTCACGGAAAACACATGTAGGCCAACCTGCTACTTGTGTCTGGGTGTCGTTGTGAAAAGTATTTGGACCCCATTAAAAAACAGGTTGGGTACCTTTTGTAGTTATTCTACATAGTTACTCTGTAATAGCTTTAAATTCTCTCTCCACATAACGTACATTTTTGTGAAAAAGAATTTACCTTTGGGGACTATATCTTCTAAAGCCTTTGACGTAAGTCTTCAGGTTGACACGACCAGCCAAGTCTGACCAGTTTTTTCAGAAACCTGGCCAATTGACCAACCAGACGGGTCATACCACAATGAAGCTGACGAGCAGCATCATCCTGTTTTAATTATTGCCGTAACCACCAAGGTCCTGCTTTCTGTATTGTTTCTAAAAATTAAAAATTAAAATAGACCTAAAAAAGTTCTTAATGCAAAGAAAGACACAAACCACAAAGAAGTTGGAAATAATTGAAGGAACAGATTTGAGTTCAAAGATTAAGAACTTTTTTTGTAATGATTTCAGTGCTTTTCAGTGCTTTTGCAGTGATGAGAAGAGAATTAACTAAGCCTAAATGTTGCAACCAAACATAGGCCAACTTTATAGTTTTGAGGGTAGGTTGGTTTGGTTATTCATGTAGAGAACCGCCTTTTTTCATTTGTGTGTGAAGAATTTGTTGTTGATGTTGTTTTTTAAGTGTTATTTATTTCAACAATACCACCAACAGATTTCAAATGATTTCATGTCATGGTAGAAATACAAAAAAGTGCAATATTTGGTGGAGTCAATTAGTGTAAATGTATCTTACCAGAATCTAGTAGCATAGAAAATGTGCAAATTGTGAAAAAACTGTTCGCTTTAGTGAATACTAAAGAAGAACAATGTCTCTGTGTGAACTGATTATTTTGTAGAGATCTGTTGATCTGTTAAACAATTGTGTGAGTGTAAGGGAATCAAAATAAATTGGTAGGTATGCTGGGCTAAGTCAGAAATGCGCTACAATTTAAAAATAATAATGAGACCTTGCTCCCCCAACTGTCCTTGCAAGTCCCTGGTTTATAAGATAGTTAGTCTCTCTACAAATACATGTATGTGTTTATTCAGGGATGAGCGCACTCACACTCACACTTGTTGATAGGAGTAATGGGTAAGGGGGGCCCATTGACTGGAGGTTTTCAGGGGCCCAGCCATTTGTGTGGGCAGGCCTGTTCATTAGTATCACACATCACACCTCCATCGCCCTTCGATCTACGAGAGACAGAGGTGTCTTCCACCTTAGGAGAATCCACAAAGCCAATTCACACCATTCTCTCTCCCCTTGCTCACTCTCACAGTATTCTATCTCCATGTGTTACCTTGAACCACTGCCTTGAATCATATATCTTTCCCAGCAATGGTGTACATTTTCATAGTACTGCTGCAAGAATAAAAAAGGAAATATTGGCTTCCAACAGTATATACCTCCTCACCACCACTGCCACTAAAAGGGCCATAGCAAATTACATATGCACGCCTTTGGGAAGTTCAAAAATAGTTATCTATTGAGGCCAGACAATTTAGCTTGTTTGTTCACATTGGTAATTTTATTTACCTCCCCTCCCACTTTCATTAACAAAATAGCTTGGGGGTATATTATATATGTTTCACACAGTCCTGTGATGAAAGCGCTAAATGGCAATACATAATGCGGGTTTATTAAAACTTTCGTTTTGTCCCTGTAGGAGCAGAATGTTTAGTTTTTGGGTGATGAGAACCCATAGGCCGCACGATATTTCTCAAATGTAGCTTGTGGACTGAACCCAAAGGCCCACAAAAAAAGTTCCCATCTTGACGACCATAATTTGGACAGACACAAACACAGTAGGGAACCATGGCTCCAGAAAATGAACTATATCTGCCCATTTTCAGGAAGCTTTACTTGATTAATTATTGTAAAAGCCTACAGGCTGCAAATTGTTCTTTGTTTATCCAACGGAGTAAAGGATTAAAACGATGTATTTTGCGTTAAATACTCCGGGGGTTTAGAATCACTGCTTGAGGGGATTCACGTTAATTTTAATAAAAATAGAGAATTTATTCATTTATTCATCCATTTCACTATTCCATGCTCAATTGTATTTTGTTTCACTTTTCCATGGGGTACTTGTCAGGCAGATCTGAGAGGTCAAGGAAAGCCTTTGCCTGCGGGCCATTAGTTAATATTAATGACCGTCAGCCAATTGAAACCCATCAATAGGTCAGGGGTTATCACGGGGTTGCAGATGCAGGAAGTTAATCTAATTAAAGATGCATCATGTTGTCGATTGCAGAGAAAATGTCTTCCACTCTTATCTTAACATCTTTTATTTTCAGCAGTCTTGCTCTTTGTCAGGCTTTTTATCATCAGGATTATGTCTGTTTGTTTTTTTGTCTTAATGTTTTCAAATCAAGAGATGAAATATTTTAAGTTTCTATTCCATTGCTTATCTGTAAAAGCAGGTATGCCATTTTGAAAATGAGTGAGGAGAGGGGGAGAGGAAGAGTGGCAAGAATAAAGATAAAATAAAGGAGTGAATTCAAAGGAGCAAGCAATTATTGGTGATTGATAGCTGACTCAGTCACCGTGGTCTTTCTCTTCCATTCCATCCAACGATTTTTCAAAATAAATCTGTTTGGTTGACTGTTACTAATGACATCCTGGGATCTTTTAGAAGACTGCTTCCAATACAACATTATATATTACATTAAGTGTCCTGCCTTTTCTTCTGCATCTGGATGTTCAATGTTAGAAGGCTTTCATCAATGACTTGGCTTGCTAGAGTTGAGAATGATTTCCAATTATTTCCCTTTTGGATACTGTTCCCTGTCTGTCATAAAGGAGAAAAAAAGCCGCCCTATCAAATTTGTGCATTCTTAAAGAAACAGGCAATTGGAAAGCGAAAAAGAAAAAAACTATTTTATAAATTAAACTGTTTCCTTGCTAATTAAGTCGTTTTGTGGTAATTTAAAGCTACTTTTAAAGAATTATATTTCAATGGGAAACCCATGCATGTTTAGAGATACATGGTTTTCTGACAGACAACCTCAAATTAGACATGGAGTTATTTTGCAAGCCATCCAACTGCTGTCAATAAGAACCAAATATACATAACTAATCAATGCATTTATTCCCACACCCTACTGGCTACGATTACTCTAATGAGCATTATATCAATAATCAATAGCTATCGATTGGCAGCAGAGATTACTAATCAGGTTCTGATTGGCTGAATGAGTCCACTGGGGAAAGGCTTTAGCTATGGTGCCTCAAGATAAGTATCAGCAGTGGTACAATTAAATCTTCTTTTTTTTAAAGTATGTGAATTGAAATATTAATTTGAGTCATTTTAGATAATTGACAAAGAAGTTTAGTGAATGTGGGACTGAATTGTGTTGTTTATCCCGTTAGTAATTTAAAATGGTATGATTTGAGAGAGATTCCCCATGAATAAATGATTGCTCTCAATGATTGTCTCTGAATGAATAATAATAATGATGAAAATAAGGTATGTGGGGTTAGCTACATACCAATACCATGAGCCATCTACACTAACGCTGTAGATTATGGTAATTAGTATGTATTATATGTATTAACACCACCTTTTTTCCCAATGACACACAGTACGGAGAGTTAGAAGATCGTGAGGATATATTCACTGATATTGACAAAAAGTGATTTAGTCAACAAGCATTTACCAGGATCGCTAACTCCACCTTCCAGCACATGTGAGGTGCACTCTGAAGGGTCACCTCAATAAGAAAGAATACGATGTTCAACCAGAACATACTTAGACTTAGACTTGTTTTTATTCAAGAAGTGCACCAGTGCACATATAAAACGAAATTTCGTTACCTTGGCTCACGGTGGAGTGGACACAGAATATAAAAAGATTGTCCTTGGGTGTTCAACAGTCTAATGGCCAGGGGGAAGAAACGGTCACTGAACCTAGATGTCCTACTGTGGATGCTGCGGAACCTCCTGCCAGAGTTCAGCATGGAGAACAGTCCGTGGTGAGGGTAGGTGGAGTCAGAGGAGATGCGTTGGGCTCTGGTCAGGCTGTGCTTCTGCCCAATGTCCCGGATGGAGGGGAGCGGGGACCAAATGATTTTCTCTACTGTTCTCACCACTCTCTGCAGAGACTTCCAGTCCGAGGCCTTGCAAGCCCCAAACCAGACGGAGCTGGAGAAACATACGTGGTCTAAAAGGCTCTCTCTCTCTTCATGTGTTTCTCTTTTAGGGTCCCAGGTGTAACCATTGCTACAGATATAATCTGTGGATTTCCTGGTGAGACTGAAGAAGACTTCCAGGAAACAGTAGACCTGGTGAAACTCTACCGATTCCCAAGTCTATTCATCAACCAGTTCTACCCCAGACCTGGCACACCTGCTGCCAAGATGCAGCAGGTACCAGCACACGTGGTGAGTGTTGGACAAGGAGACAGACGCCCCTTTACCTTCTAGTCATCTGACATATCTTATTTTGGCTAAATGTAGCTGTTAGCAATGTGATTGTTATCATGTGATCACAGAGGTAAAACAATTCACTAACAATGTATAGATTACAGTATGTTTATCAGCACAAGGCCTTTTACAGACAATAAGTTTGCCATCTGTGAATTACTGTAAAGGATGTGTTGTGACCTCACAAACGGTATAGTGACCTGTTTAACAGCGATGTTATCCAGACCCAGTAACTACTAACATGTGCACTTGGCTACTTTATCTCTCTTTCTTTTGGTTGCTTTGCTTGCTGAGTTGAAAAGCTTCCAGCCAAACTATTTAAAAATGTGAGTGATTTACCAAATTACAGTTTGAAATATAACAGAGGCTGTATTATCAGCAGTAATACATGTCAATTTAGAGGAATACTGGGCAAGTTTGTGTGCATATGCTGTAATTTAAGACTACACAAAAATGTGCATGTGTGTATATGGAGGAAACGCATCAGGAGATGTTAAAGCCTGTTCCAGTTCTGTCACGACTTTTGTATTAATTTTAATATGACTAATCCTGAAAGACCTGTGCGTGTGCGTGTGTGTGTGTGTGTGCGTGCGCGCGGTGAGAGTTACAATGTATCACTGTCACTTTCAGGCAGACATACACACGATACACATACTGTATGAAACAAAAAGTGTTAATGATTAAACCTTTGAAATGTTTAAACCTGCATTTGAGTTAAACATTTGCTGCTGGGAGTCAAACGGCTAAATCCACATTTGTTTAACGGAAAGCTTTACTATGTTGAGCAAATGGTAGCTCTTTATGGCTGCAATATTATTTTTTCTCAAATTAAAAATTATTATCAGAATTTCCCATAGAGGAATGTGAAATCTTAACCTTAAGATTGCAACGTGTTAATACAATGTCAATTAAGATATTTAAAAACTGAATTTTAAGTATTTTCCCCCTCTACCTCAACACAGGTCTGAGGTGTCTTAGAGTCAAGCTCCTAAGGCCATTAGCAGAGCAGGGTAACCGCAGCGCATTGTCTCATGGTGGTTGTTGCTTCATTTAGACCTCTTATTGCTGTCTCTGTATAAACACATAACTCCTGACAGGTACTCTCTGTCTTCCTCTCTCTCTATTTCAATCTGCCCCCAAATGAAACAATTAGCGGCTAATGAAGCCATAATTGTTAGGAAAGGTGTGTGGCAGAGAGAGAGTAAGCGTGAGAGCAACACAGCTCCAGGGTTTTCTTGACCTTTTGCCTCACGTGTTTCTCAGCCACGTCATTAATAAATATATAATAATAAATAATTTGGTTTAATGATGTTCTCTTCTTTATTTTAATTAAATTCTGCAGAATAGGCTAAATGAATCCCTCAGCTTGGTACTTTTCCATTTGCAAACCTACTCGAAGTAGCCGCATCATCGTCGCTCACTTACATCCACACTAAACCAGGTTGCATTAACATATAATGTTATCTTAATAGGAGCTTCCCCTTCCCACATATGTTGTACATCATTTGTATGCAGCACAGTGCAATAGTTATCACATAATTGGAATTGAACCTTGGCATGCATTTTGCCTTAAGGGTTTCTTTTTTGACCTTGTTCTTTTCTTTAGTTTGACCTTCTCCACTCTTCCGGACCCTATACTATATGTTCTGTTTCTTCTTGATTTGCACTCCCTCGCTCTTAACCATCAAAGTGTTGACACATCCCTTTCAACTGCAGCGTCCTCATAAGTCATTCCCTTTTCCCCCTCTGCCTCTCCTATCTCTCTTGGTTCTCGGGAGGAGACGCCGAGTGTGTCTTAGAGGGATCAATCCCCAGACAACTACATCACTGCCTCTCTTCTTCTTATCTTTTTTCCTCTCTCCTTTCTTTCTCCTCCATCCGTCTCATCCGACTTTTATTGTGAGTGGTTTGATGTCGGCGCACATCTTTTCGAGGCTTCATTCCTGCAGGCTGCTCTTTGATTGTTGGACTGTGGCATATTGCTGTGGAAACCTTTTTAAATTGCCAAATCAGCCTCTTTTTTAATATGTAAAAATATTTACTTGCTGTTAATCTATGATAAAGATCAAGCATGAGAAATGCATTATAAATGGTCTGAAATGTACAGGTAACAAAGGGACGGCATGCTGCACATGAATAATTATGTATTTATTTAACTGATAATAATATCTCCATGTTCCCATTGTCATCCTTCAATTCTTAATAGCCATTTTCACTGGTCAGTGGTTAATGTTTTCATTTAAGTTACTTGTAGTATTGTTGTGCTTGACAGAAATTAATAAAAGGTGAGAGAGAGTGAGAGCCATAACAATGTGTAAGTGTCCCCTGTAACCAGTACACCTGCTCCGGTGGTTAAAGCCACACACAACATCACATCATCAGTCAGCATGCACCTGTTCTTACACACGTACACACACACACACACACACACACACACACACACACACAGCGAGTGGTGGCAGCTAGGCGACGTCTAGGCCATGTAGGGTCAGTCATTAATAAAGTGCACCAGATGGTTTGTCTGGAACACAACTGTGTTGAATAGCCACAGGAGGGATGGATGGAGAGCTAGATAGAGTAGGATGCAGAGATGGAAGGAGGCCAGAGAGAGAGAGAGAGAGAGAGAGAGAAAATGTAAGGAAAAGCTAAAAAGGAAATGGATGGAGGAAATAAATTGATACAAAAAGGAACAACAACAGGGATATGTCTATTGTGTGAACTGAAGGGGCACCATCTCTTTGTGAAGTTTGCTTGGCTACTGTGAGTGCTCGTCTACTAAATGGTGGCAGCTTTAGGTTATGAGGAAGTACACTTTTTGGATGTGGTGAAGCTTTGGAGCAAATATAAACCTTTTCTAACTAGTGTGGTATGTACAGCACACGTGACCTTTGCCAGCACCACTCTTTACAGTCAGCGAAGCACATTCTCAGAACCACTTAGCAAACCGTGCCGAACCATACTGTGCTGCTCAGTGGAAACGTGACATTAGTGTTCCCAAGTTCCGCCACATGCAGTCCCTTGTTATTTGAGCACTAAAGTATCCACAATGCAAATTCTTCCTACGTATTGTGTGAAAGCGAGACAATAAAACATACTATTTAAGTAAGTACTAATATTCAATCTTCTAAAAATGATATATCCTACCTGGACAAAAACACATATTTGAATAGAAAACCAAGTCTTGGTAAATCAGTAAGTGAAGCATAGAAAAAACACATAGAGCTGGACAGGGTCCTGCTGTGATGTGGTCCAGGTGTTTTGAGGTATCTGTAGGTCTAACTGATTACCTATTGTAATAGATGATATATGAGAGAATGCAGGGTATAGCGGAGGGCAGAGGCAGATGGAAAGAATAGGAGACCACAGGGATGGAGGGAGAGAAGGGAGCATGTTGAGAATAAAGGGATGCGAAATGCTATTAGCTTGGATCTCCATAATCATCCCCAGGTGACTAGAACTTAGCCTTGATAAATGGACTTGCTGTGTGTGTGTGTGTGTGTGTGTGTGTGTGTGTGTGTGTGTGTGTGTGTGTGTGTGTGTGTGTGTGTGTGTGTGTGTGTGTGTGTGTGTGTGTGTGTGTGTGTGTGTGTGTGTGTTTGGGGATGCCTATTGGTATGCAAGGAATAGTTGGACATGAGCAGCTGCTGAAGAAAGAGAGAGAGTGAAGTGATAGAGTGGGAGATTAGCTATTCTAGTGGGACAGTGTTTTTAATTTCCCTAGGCTGTGATTGGTTAAGAACTCCATTACCCACAAGACACTAGCGAGGCAGCTGTCAAAGTGAAACAGCTGGCCAGCCACTAGTAGCTCCGTCTCCTAGCTTCACTATCATTTATCTACACATGGACATACTCTCTCACACACATGCACACATGCTTTTTCCCTTCTCTGTTGCAGATGTAGACACTTACTCTCGTACACTCATATCAGGGGAGATAATAACACGTACCTTAAAGCAGTCAACTGGGTATTAAGGTTGAGGTAAATGGTTAAGCTATTGTCTGGGGCCAGGAAGGCCTGAACTTGATTAATGAGGACCGGACATAGTCTACTAAAAATGGATGGGATAACACATTGCATTTTAATGATCCCAGTTTTTGCTTGCCACATTGAAATGCATGTTTTTATTATTTTTTTGGCTGAATAGGTCATCAGAATGCTGTCCAGTCTAGAGTTGTAGCTAGTGTTCTGCAAGGTGCAAAATACTGTAAAAGGATCTCGAGGAGGTCTGATTATAAAAATGTGTTGATTTAATGAAAGAAAATCTTAACTTATTAAGGTGGGAGTTAATTGATGCTGCAGACATGTAATAATAGGGATCAAGGCATGACTAGATATAATTAATTAAATAATTTATTTTTAAGATATTTAAAATGACAGTTTTAAAACGTTAAGGCAGGCAATTAGAGCATATGTCCACAATGTGTTGATGAATGGACATTTACATGTTTTAAAGCTGTACTGTATCACTGTCTCAGAAGACAAAAAAGTACTTCTTCTAACAGCTTCATATCGCACATTTGTTGATGATTTTAGCCACTAAATATTACTTGTTTAATAGCCTGATTATGGGTCTCAATGTCATGATTAAATCACTGAAAGTTTGTCGTCTCCTCTCATACAAAATGAAAAGCAGCTGTAAGGCATTTCATCCATGTCGATTGCGATATAATCATATTTCATGAGCTTGAACGTGACTTGGGAAGCAAAATCAAGTATTATGTCTTTCTCTCTCTCTCTGTTAATAATTTAAAGTATACATGCCTTGCCTTACATACACACAAAACATGCTGAAAACCTGACACGAGTCAACATTGCTGGAAGATACTATGTGTAATGACCTCTGTGACGTCCCTCGTTGTGATGCTTTAGGAAGTGTTAATCCTTCGCACACGCAATACCATAACCACATACAGACAATGCCTAAAAGGTTTCTCTTGGAGTGATATACCACACACACACATGCCGGGGGTGTAGGTTCTATAGCACTAACATCTGTCAGTCATTAGGGAAAGACAAACAGGCACATACTGGTGAACCAGAAGCGCATACAGCAGAGACTTTGGCAAGATCACTGTTACCTTGCCCCGCAACACACTCGGGCATGCTGACATACATGTACTTGCTCATATAGACACAAAGAGAACCCCCCCAGGCGCACATACACACATGCCTCATGTCAGGGAGTCACACATTAAGCACTCTCTGAAGTACACAGACCTTCAAATAAGAGCAGGACCGTGCTGGATGTGTTCGGGTGCACATAGATAAAATACTGTCCTACAAAAAGCCGCGCTTTACACATGAGAGTGTGTTTTTGACTTGAGAGAATTCATAAATGAAGAGTGTGCAGCTACAACATGCACAAATGCTTAAACATACACACACTAGTCTACAATTTCAGTTTGAACTAACTTCAATCACTAAAGTGCATGCGTCGTTGTATGTTTATTTGTTGTGTTTTTGGTCTTAGTTGATGGTAATATAAAAAAATACAATCAAGAAGCTGCTGTTCTTACCTTATTTTCTTAAATATTGAATCTATTCAGGTAGTGTAAATTAAGCTCAAAAAATCTCAGCATCAAGAAATCACATAGCCTATCTTGCTTTGAGCTCCACAGCATTGTCCAGATATCTCTATTTTACATAAACTAATTTTGTGTGGAACAGCAGTGTTTTTATGAAGCAGTTTAAGTGTGTTGTTTGTTAGTGGGCAGCAGAGTGTGTGCTCCTGTCAAAGTGCTCCTGCATGTGTTTTGGAGTCTGTGTATGAGTACAAGTGTATACATCCATGTAATGTCACTTCCCGTTACACACAGCATCCGTCTCTGGCGGCAACAACAGATGGACGTAGTTGTAACAACCATCGTTCATCATCGCCATGGTGACAGGTCCACACACACACACACACACACTCACACTCACAGTGGCTTTTCATGCTGGGTTTCCACTTACACAACCATAATGGCATGCTACATTATAGTTTTTCCCAATCATTTAATCACGTTTCCGGAGACCATAGCTCAATTTGTCAAAACTCGAAACACAGGAACTGAATAGAGTTAACTATTTTGTCGAGACGGACACATTAGTGTGCAGCACACTAATACATTTCTTAGAATGTATTAAAGATAAAATGAAATAGTAAATGTGACACTGACTTGCTGGGAGATTGCTGCATGACTACCAATGGCCCAATGGCATTAACAAGGTGGTCTTTGATTAACTTAATGCTGCATACTTTTTGTTACAGATTTCAGGTCAGTATTAGAATGTGGCTGTTGTATTTCCTCTATGACATTTGTTTTTGTGTTCCAATCAGGTAGACTTAGTTTTAATCAGGCAGGCATGAAAAGAAAAAGGGGTATCGACACATTTTTTGTTTGGTCTTGTCAGAGACGTGATGGAAAGAAAAGGCATCAAAGCAATTATTTGTATCCAGTAAACCACTGCAATGCAGCTTGACAAATTAAGGCACAATGAAAGCAAATGCAGGGCAGAGTTAAGTTCAGTCTGGCTACTGATTAGTTCCACAGGTGCATCTTGAGGTGTGTTTTTTTGCTCAAGGGCACCCCGCCAGCAGCTGTTGTGGGATAATGAGAGCATCTCTCATTCACTTCCCCTTAGTCAGCCTTTTCAACACTGTTCTAGGGATTTAAAGGATCTTATGTTTACAAATGCCCACCTCCCAGTCTTGGTCCACTTTGAGTGTACAGCATGTGGGAATGTGAGTCAGTGTGTGAGGCTATGTTGCTGTTTGGTTTTGTAGGGATGTGTACAGGGTGTGTGTGTGTGTGTGTGTGCAGGGTGTGTGTGTGTGTGTGTGTGTGTGTGTGTGTGTGTGTGTGTGTGTGTGTGTGTGTGTGTGTGTGTGTGTTATTGAACTGGTTAAAATCTGTTGGGAGCTCATTGGGTGTTGAGAAATCCTTACCTGCAGTAACATCTGTCTTACTGTTCCACACATACACACAGCTGAGCGTCAGCGAAAAGGGGCTGATGAACGGATGGAAGGAGGAGAGAGTATGGTGTTGAGGAGAAATGATGAGAGAATTGCTCTCACCTAAGGTGCTCCAGGCAGAGAGAGAGAGGGGGAGAGAGAGATTGTGGGGGGATGGACTGACAAGGGGGAGGATGAGTGAGAGAGTGGAGAAAAGAATGATTAGTATGAGTATTCCCTCACTGGAGGAAAACACAGGAAGCGAGGGAGAGGTAGAGCACCATGGGATATGTTTAAAGGCATAGCAGAAAGAAGAGAAGAGAGGATTTTGAGTTTTCTGGAGAGCCCTTTGGCGGGGAGAGAGCAAGAGGGAATCTGGTGAAAACAAGAATGAGAGGATAGGGCCAATGATTACAGGATTGTATGGATCGCAAGAGCCCTGGGTGAACACAGAATGAGTAAGAGAGATGTGTAGAAATGGAGCGTAGAGAAAGATGGGGGAATGTATACACACACACACACATGGAAGGACTTGAGTGTTGGGGTAAGGGGTGATGAGAGCTGCACTGATGAAAGGATATAGGCCTCACTAGAGACGGAGAATGACAAAGTCAAGGCAGTAGTTGGCAGAGGAATACAATCACTGTTTCACCTTCCTTCCCTCAACTTTACTGCATTTACTCTCCTTGCTACATCTTCTCTTTCCCACTGCTCCGTTCACTTTGTTTGACCGTTCTTTCCACTCTTCCCATCTACGGACATTAGCAAAGCCTGTCTATGCACCTGTGATTTCTTGCTAACTTTTGAAACAATGTCCATCCGTTTCAACCCTTACCATGCTTTACTGTACATGATCATATATTTTCGACCCCTTCAGATACATTTGTCTGTCATGCTATAATGATGCAACTATAAGGCTTTCTGCTCCATATGTGCAGAGCTAGCCTAAAGACATTGAATTCAGCCCCAAACATACTGTTAAAAAAAGAAAGAAAGATGAGGAGACAGCATGGCAATGCACGCACACTCCCTTTAGCTACAGTAGCGTATACATATATCCTTCCCCCCCCCTTAGCCAGACATGGCCTAATCAGTGAGCTAATTAGCACACTTTGTAACTGCATCGGCCTCGTGTAACTGATTGCATTAACAACTGCCACACATCAAACAATCATGTCTCACGCTTGTGCATCTCATTACACAGTAAGGACATGCAAGGTTAAGACCAGACTTTGAGCCGGAATAAAATTAGAAAAAATAAAGAAAATTCTGCCACAGCTGATGGGCAAATACATTTGTTTTATTTCTCGTGTTCACTCCATATTTCTATAGATTTAATGAATGACTTTAGGCGATTGCTCTCAGCCATGGCGATTTATTTGCTATTGTTTAAGTGACACAATGAGTTAACACTGTACGGTACGTCCATATTTCTATTTATTTCTATTTGTGAGACAAGCAGAAGAGGATGAGGAAAGTTCCAAGGAACCATATTTTAGATTGCAAATGGTGTAGGGAAAAGTATGGAAAATGAGACATAAATTAAGGCAGAGGTGTTTACAGACAGCGGGATCACCTAGGAATAGGCTTGTATTAAATAATTAATATGAAGTACGTGTTATACATCTTCCCTCCCCTAGCACACCTATGTCACTTAAATGTCTCTTGTTTATATATTGTGTTATATTGTATTTATGATAGTCACTGTTCGTTCATTGTTTATTGTCTTAATGTATGCACCTTATTCACCAAGACAAATTCCTTGTTGGTGTAAAACCCTTCTTGGCAATAAAATCCTTTCTGATTCTGATTCTGATTAGATGAAATGGTTTAAGTCTAAATTTACTCCACTTTATACAATTAAATCTAAATTGAGTGATAACCTAGCCCCATCTTTTTTTTTTTTTTTTTTTTTTTTTTTGCATCGGTCTTCCTGGCTGTATTATGCATGCAATATAATAGTTTTTATCTTTTTTTATTGTCTACAGAAGAAGCAGAGGACTAAGGAGCTTTCGCAACTCTTCCACTCTTACAACCCTTATGACCACGAGGTAAGACAACATTCAGTGTTTTCCCCCAATCACTTACTCACTTTTCTGTATCTTGTTTATTGGTTTGTTTCAGTGTTGCCCTTTTTAAAATAGGCCGGTCTTTCATTTTTATTTTTTTCTTTGCAATGCAGTTCATTATTTTATTTTAGATGATCAACCTCATCCACCTCTAGACCAGAAGCATTCACTTGACATTTAGAGTAGTTTGAGGTCACTATCATCATATTTGTCTTTATGGCGGTGATGAGTGTATCTCCTCAACATGGACACCTCTTGTCAGCAATCTAATGGATGAGGACAGCTCAAGTGTTTGTTGCTGATTACATTGTGATGTGTTTGTGTGTGTGTGTGTGTGTGTGTGTGTGTGTGTGTGTGTGTTTGAGAGAGAGAGAAAGAGAGATTCTTTAGTCAGAGATAAATATCCAAATGTGTGCGTTTATATTCCAATATCATTGTATCTGCTTATACATTATGCGGTTAACATTTGAGAGCAGGCTTAAGCGGCCTCTCTTCAAGAACACTTATGCTGATGATTATGACCCTTGTGACGACAGTGTGCATGTGTGAGTGCGAATGTGTGTGGCGCTCTACATTTTCTTGCTGTCTTGAATAACATTTATTACATAACATTGTGCCATAATTTCTAGAGTTTATTTGTTAGCCTGAATATGATTTCATTGTGATTATTGATAGGGGTGGAACTCTGTACAAGCCCATTGGGCTTCGTTCCCTCCTTGCACCATTAATTGTTAATGTGTGCTAAATAAATAAACTAAACTAAATTATATAAGACCATCATTGGTTCTTGTGTGTGGGGCTACAGCCAGCTAAATATATTTATAAATAATATAAATGTTGTTATCAAAGGAATCGATGGAAAATCAGATTTCCATGCCCAATGTCTGAAGGAGTGTTATGAAAATGTCTTGCCTGCCATGACAAGGAATAAAGCAAAATAGTGCTTTAGCTTGGCCATGTTTTTTTTAACCTCTGGAGGAGTTTGTGCCCATTGTGCTGTTGTGATATGTTACACACTAATTAAAAGAATATAAGTGAGATCACGTTTTCAATGTGCCAGGCATGGATCTTTGCCTCCCACACACTGAGGCACACACACACACACACACAAGCTCGTCAATATAAGTCATTGTGGAACGCACATGCATCGAAGTGAGCGCATTAACACACACTCAACGCAAAAAGGGAATGTGAATTGGATAAAGTTAGCAAATGATATCTTCAAAGTGCATTAACGAGTTTGCATCTAAATGAGATACTTAGTATTTGTGAACATGCTTTGTCCTCAAGTATGATGCCTGGAGGGAATTGTGACAGTTTAGTGTACCATAATGAGACTGCTATGCTCCGCTTCTCCAGCTCACAAATATCTAGTTTATTTTATTTGTTCTTTATACTCCCTTTTTTATGCAGTAAAGCAACTTTCTTGATAATAGCCATGTTGAAATATAGATTAAACATTACACTGAAATGGCACAGATAAACACATATGCGGTGCTCTGATGTGCAACATTTCTTACTACTAGATACCGTCATTTAAAAAAAAATCCCTAGCAGAGTAATACTGACTTACTCTTACTGATAACCTTTCCTATTTATTTTGTGGATAAAGTTTGTCAGCAGTAATCCCTTGCTCTAATATGATATCTGATAGTCATCGTACGTAAATATATGGAACATGTCAAGTGAGTTTCTTGTAAATCCTCCATGCGCCTCAACTTCCAGCCATGTTCCTGTAGGTCATATTACTTTCCCACAGATGGTATAGATGTGCAAATAAATGCTCCTGCATTACAAAGCCAGATAGCCGTGAGATATGATTTAATGATAATAAATCTAATGTCAAGCATGCTTCCTCGCTGATAAACCACTGTTCTGCCTGTCCTCGCCCCGTGTCCCTACACCGTGGAGATGTTGAGGCGAATCAGCCTGTATTAAGCCTACATAGCCGTTAGATAGAAAATAATGAAGTCTGATAATGTCCCTGATTTATACATTACATTCCCTTGGGTGTCTGGCCTTTCAGCTTCCGGTTTATGTAAGGATATAATCTGTTTACCAACACTATATATATAGTGTATATATATATATACACAGTATATATATATATATACAGTATATATTATATGTATGTGTGTGGGTGGGTGACATTGTTGTTAATTTGCATCCTCCTATAGGTATGAAAAGGTCATTAATAAATAAAGACTGAGTCAGGGTGGGGGTATTGGGGTTAGTAAGGCTCTATTGCTACATACCTCCAGGCTACCACCCAAATGAAACAATCATTTGAAATGATCTAATTGAGTTTTCTTTTCTTGGTATCATCCTTGTTTCATAATATCCTGATGCTAGCTCTGAATCATTATGTTGAAAATGGATATGGAACATACACAAACAAAATGCTGCTGCCAGTGAAAATACATTTGCTTTCTTTTTCTATTGCAATTCTTTATTTATTTATTTTCTTCTTTTTATATATTTTTTATTTCACTTTGCTTATAAACAGCAATGTAAATGTTTTCTGGTGTGTGTTCATTTACGTGTAGAAAATTGTAGTCATCTGGTGTGTGTGTGTGTGTGTGTGTGTGTGTGTGTGTGTTCAAGAGACAGAAATATGTTTGTGTGTGTGTCTGTGTAAGTGTGTGTTTGTGATGATTAATGTGAAATATCATATAGCCAGATGGTGCTGAACAAGGCCCATCCATCAGCAATGAAAAGACCAGTGGGCAGAAAGCTGGCGGAGTACTTTGTCTGGGGCCAATGCCCTGCACTGGAGTGGACACACACGCACACACACTACACAAACACACACACTACACAAACACATCGACTCTTTAGGTTTTCGATGTGTAACCCACTGAGCATTGCTAGAGCCTTGTGTTTTGTTTTGGAATATGGGTTCTTGCTTTCTATTCTATTTTTGGTCCCACATGAGTGTTTCCTCAGCCTTGAAATAAGTCTGGTATAGATTTGACACGTACACCTCTTTAACCAATGTTGTTCTTTAGAAAAAGTGTAAGGGTAAACTATTGACATTTGCTATCATTCTAATGCATGGGATGCCTTCATATGAGTGTTTGAGTACAGAAACATTGACATGGGCTATATTGGTAACCAGTGTCAAAAATGAACAACATGTCTTGATGAACATTGTATTTGAATCACAATTTAAAACTAACCAATTTTATTAACATACTTAAAACAGTTTACTGGTTATGCCTTTTTTCAAATGAAGTAAAGCGACTTTACTCTCTCTCTAGAGCACATGTGTCTGGCCCGCGACACGTTTTGATCTGGCCCGCGAATCAATTCGGCCGATTTGAATCAATTCTGATTTAAAAAAAAAAAAAAAAACATTTTATTTTTATTTATTTTTTTATTCTTCATGGAGCCTGTGCCATATCCGCACGTCGCATACACTCCCAACTGTTAGGAAACTTAGGTGGCTTACAGCTAGGAATGTCTCCTGAAAGTTCTACAGCTCAGGATTTTAAGCCATGAATTGATGAACTTGCATCTAAGAAGAGCTGTCAGTTTTCTGAGGGCTGTAAATAGGCCAATATATGTGGCCAAATAGCATGCTAATATTGATGATTGATTGTGTCAAGTGTCTAAGGCAGTGGTGTCAAACATCCGGCCCGCGACTTGTAGAGCACACATTTCTGAGCATTTAAAAAAAAAAAAGTAAGTTAAATTAAAATTAAATTAAATTGGGAAAAACAACAAATAACCTCTGTATTTAAAAATAAATCAAAACAGTAGAAGTTGCACTTTTATTTAATTGTATTTTGTACTGTCTGCATGTTTGCACAAAATGTGTCCCTGTACATATAGTAAACAAAATTGGACAACTGTAAGGTCAGTGCCTGTTGTATTTGTGTATTCAAATAAACAGTTGTGTATTTCATTAGTGCGTATTGGCATCTTTGAGCAAAAGCACCTCCTATTCCCATGGCCAGCAGCAACCTTTACTAAGACATGTCCTGGGGGCTACAGAGATCCCATGTGATCCGTGATAATGTAGGTTACATATGTAGGCTGAGTTATAAAGCATATGACTGAAAAACAAAGCTAAAGATTTGGATTTGACATATGTACGTTATTTTGCCATTATTTTACTGGTCCGGCCCACTTGAGATCAGAGTATATGTGGCCCTCGAACCAAAATGAGTTTGACACCCCTGCTCTAGAGGCTTATTTCTCTCACCTAATGGGATATTTTGGGCATGTGTGCTCACATTACAAGTTATTATTTTTATCTGCAATGTAATGTAGTAAGAATGGCCTACTGGTCTTGCTATTCTTTGTCTAGAGTGACCACAATTTTCCTTTTCCAAATGTGTGCATGTGTGGAGATATACAAAGTTTATGACGGCACATGCAGACCTTGCTCCCTTTGCTGCATAACCGTGTCATCAGGTAAAGTTTGACTCCCAGAAGGCTTAGCCCAGGTTCCAGGTTTGGGGGGTTGTGAAGTAGCTGGCATCATGCTTAAGTCATTCTCAGCAAACTGGATGTGTGCGTGAGTGTTCATGCATTGAGCAGTTTCTGGCAGAGCTAATAAAGGGCCCTGCTCCCCTGCCACCCCGCACTGTCATAGTCTCCTGAGAACATGCACACAGACACACACACAGACACTTTCTCTATGCTGTGTTCATGGGCCTGAATGACAGAGGTGACAGTTTCCCCCTGCGGCAATAGAGGAGGGACAAGCTGTCAACATGGCCCGTTGCACCTGCCCAGTCGCACCAGACACACAGTGAGAGAGGGAGAGAGACACAGTGAGGGAGGGAGGGAGAGAGAGAGAGATCCCGATAGAAAACGGGGAGTTGGCAATAGCAAGGGCGTTAGAGGTGGCTAAAAAGCTGAAAGGCTGATATTGAAAGACTTATGAGGAGTTTGATGGCATTTGCCCAGAATAAAACACTTAATCACACTCGATAGACCCCAGTTTGCCTCACAGAAGTTGACATCATTATTTATCATTTGAAGAAAAGAAAAAAAAGGTAATTAGTCTATCAATTCTCTCCATTCCCAACAGATGCAGTTTTTTTTTGTTTTCACATTTCCAGCACGTTACCTAAACTGAACAAGTAGCATTCTGCTCTTTTCCCTTTGGGCAATTTTAATTATTTTTATACTGTATATTTTATTTTAAGCTGCTGTTTATCATTTTGTTAAGAAGAAGCTAACCTCCGTCTTTGTTAAACTTGACATTTGCTTGCCACACTTTTTTTCCTCCTTTGCTGTTAATTAACTTGGCTATTCATGGAAAGAGAATGAGGGAAAGAAAGAGACAGACATAGTATTTGTTATTTCTCTGTAGTTATCTCTCCATCCATCTGTTTGTTTCTGACTGAATGCCATTCTAAAAGCCATTCCTTTTGCTCAGAGTAATAAAGAATAATTATTTAAAATTTGTGAAATCTCTTACAATAAGTCTCCACTTTTGTTACCATTAAGACAGATGATTGTGTTGACATTTTTAATAAATGCAATAACTGTGTTATCTATAATTTGCTCATAAAAATAGACTAAGAAAAATAATTAAAAAAAGAAAAATTAAATGTTATCATACTGAGAAAAAACACACAATACACTCTCTCACCCACCCAAACACACATTTGAACTCCATCCAGATTGAGGGGCTCCACACACACACACTTTCATCTCCCTTGTTCCATCAGTTAGACAAACAAATAAATGAGACCTCTCTTAAGATATATGTTGGCTGCTGCACACATAGGCGTATGGTGGTGTTCAGGGACTTAATACATTTTCGTCTTGGGACCAAGAGTCCTTCAGGCCTCTAGCCAAATGCATACCCGCTTTTCAGTCAGTATAGTCAATGTATTTGAACACAGTCAGAGCTGTGTATAGGCCATTTCAAAGTGCATGCAGAACAGAAGGAGAGTGGCAAATGCAGTGGACTAGTGTGTGAGTAGCGTCAGGAAAGCTTTGGGCCTAAACTGCAATACAACAAAGACCCAGAGGTCTTTAGAAGCGAGAACATCAACTTTAAGCATGATCTGTAATGATTAAGTATGATCTGTAATGCTAGTCAGCTATCAAAAGCACAGACATTACAACAGGAAGACACGGATAGTAAGAACATTCACTACAACATAAACATAAACTTGGAAGCAACAAGAATAAAGAAGAGCGGGGGTGCCCTCTGCTCAGTTGGTAGGGCAGTCCCCCCCATGGGCCTCGGCCAGCGGCGGACCCGGGTTCGATTCCAGCCCGCGGTCGTTCTCTGCATGTCACTCCCCTCTCTGCCCCATTCCAACTCTCTCTACACTATCAATAAAGCATAAAAATGCCAAAAAAATATCTAAAAAATTAAAAAAATAAATAAAGAAGAGTTATCAAGGTTTCGAGTGAGCTGAAATCCCTTACTAAAATTACTTTTATGGAAAAAATCCCTGGTTTGGCTGTCTCAAAATGTACCATTCAGCTGGTTTACATGGAGGGATAGATATTTAATAGTTTGATAAATGTTATCAAATGTATTCCTTGGACTCATTGAACAACACATTTGGTCTGACGGTTGACTCTGATTTAAACTTTTCATGTGCATTTATTCAGACAGCAGAGCAATGTAGAGAAAATTGTTTTTGATTTTAAAAACGGATTTTAAACAAACTTTAGCAAACTTAAGGTATGCTGAAATACTTCTAATATGTGAGTGTGCTGGGTAATATTGCAGCTCCTGCTTGATCAGAGGCAACACAAATGGCACAAAATGAGATGTGTGTGTGTGTGTGTGTGTGTGTGTGTGTGTGTGTGTGCGTGCGTGCGTGCGTGCGTGCGTGCGTGCGTGCGTGCGTGCGTGCGTGCGTGCGTGCGTGCGTGCGTGCGTGCGTGCGTGCGTGCGTGCGTGCGTGCGTGCGTGCGTGCGTCTACGTGATAGTGTGTAGACTGATTTTCCACCCACATTGTAACGCTGCTTGCCAAGGACATTATTTATTTTCTGCTGCTGTACTAGCCCTGTATACATGCTCTAAATCTGTCAAGGTTACACAACAGGGACTTGCACAACACATACACACATGTATGGTCCCACTAAAGTACAAACACACACGTTTGAGCCTCCATAATAACTTATTCCATTTGGTGACAAACAAACCATTTGCCATTGAAATATTTTCCAGGTTCTTAGTTTTTTTAGATTTATGCGACACCGCCACATTAAAGCTACAGAGTGTGGTAACCTGTAACATTCTTTTCACAAGCCGATCTCATCTCATCTGCTTTATTGTTTACAGATTCCACACACAGACAGCACAGTTGTAGATATCAGCCATATGTAAGTCAAGGGCTTTTCTAATGCACAGTCAACAATACGAAAACCAACAGAGCCCACCCCAGATAATCTGACAGCTAACTGCCACTGATTCTATGCAAGTGTATGTGGACGCTGATGTCGAACCCTGCCCACACTTTTGCAGCAACAAAGCGTTTGAGGCTTTAAAAGGTAGCATTTGGAATTAACATGCTTAACCACCTCTGTATATGCAAAGCTGTCCACTGTGAGAGTAGTTGAAGTGTGGACAATGATATATGATTTGTATATTAAAATGTTGTCAGAGGCGAAAGCTGCCATAGAAGCTTCTCACTTCAAATGAAAAGGAAGCAACTTGTTGTTGTAGATGTACTTTACCTGCTAAGAATAGTTGTATAAGTTAGTTGAATTGGGTAATGGAAATTGTCTGAAACAAAATCTCCTTATGGCTCAGTTTGCTTGCTTTGTTGAAATGAATTTGCTCCGTACTGTAATACATTTTCAAGATTATATCTGCTCTTCCACTCCCCGTCTCTCACTCACACTTTCTTAAAATGACACAGTGTGTGCTGTAATGGCTTGTTGATTGCTTCCATTTGTTGGGCCAAAGGCGTCAGCCTGTGTGTTATTCACACACATGGACACATACAGGTTCACTCTCACACTCGTATGCACACTCACACTCGTATGCACAAACCTGCAGCAGTGGGCCAGAGGAAACCATGGGGTTTGCAGCTACCTCTTTTTAACATCATGCGATGTGACTGACGTCTGAATGGAGAGATGGTGGGTGGGAGGGAGGGAGTGGGTGAGTGGTATGAAGAGAGAGAAAGGGACAGAGAAATGAATGAGAAACGGTATAAGCAAGGGCGTAGGATTATATAGGGACGGTAGGGTCCCGACCCTACCAAAATCCAGCCTCTACTGTGTAGTCCCTACCAATAATACACCCGCTGTCCGTATTGTTTAGGCAATAATTATAGTACACAAAGGGTTAAAAATCAGTCTCTGCTAGAAGTCCCGCCTCTAAACAACTATCGCGCTTTGATTGGCTGTAGCGGTTTCCCGCAAACCTATATTCAACCTGATTGGCCGTCCCCGCTGTCACTCCATCTACTTGTTAAAAAAAAAAAAAGCTACCGGCAACTTGCTAGTCCCAGACAGGAGGAGCAACAGGACGCCTCAGTGCATAGCTAATATCTGCATCTGCGAGTGTAAGTTCTGCCTTCGGTCACGTCAGCGAGACGGATTTTAATATCAGCGATGTCATTTGCAGTAACACTTATAATTGTGTGTGTTTTATGCTTGTGCGTGTGCGCGCGCGCTGTGCGTGCGTGCGTGTGTGTGTTTGTGTGTGTGTAGGATGTCGAAGAAACGAAAACTGGACATAATAGACTTCTTTGGAAGTGAACGTGTAAGTTAATTAAAATGTTATATATTTTAGAGCCATAACAATACTGATATTGATTATTAGTCAGCATAGGCTATAATGCCAAAGAGATCCGCATTTTAAGGTATAGGCCTACCATTATTTTCATGTTTTATTTGTGTGGAAAGGGAGCAATGGTTTAAAAAAAAATTTGGGATAAATAAACATTAATTAAATTTAATAACCTTTATTTTCCTTCAAGGTTTCCCTCTCATGTACAGTAACAACAAGCACATTGCAGATGCTCATGTGATTTTATACATATATATTTTGGGGGAATAAAACATAATAATTGTGTGAACATTTTGTCTACCCATGTATGTACCCTAATATATCTGTTCATATGTCATGCATCAACATACTTCTGTCAGGTGACAGACAGTGGAGAGACTGGAGGAGATAGAGGAGGAGAGACTAGAGGAGGAGAGACTGGAGGAGATAGAGGAGGAGAGACTAGAGGAGGAGAGACTGGAGGAGAGACTGGAGAGGATAGAGAAGGAGAGACTGGAGGAGATAGAGGAGGAGAGGATAGAGAAGGAGACAGAGGAGGAGATGCTGTAGAAGATGAAGGAGAGGCTAGAGAAGGAGAGGCTGGAGGAGATGGAAGAGAGGCTGGAAATTCACAGGTGAGGTTCAATAATGATTAATATGTTAGTCATGAGATTCAGTTGCACCAGAGTAAAGTTGAAAACTCTTCTAAGTTGACTCATTTTCTTTCATTAGTTGCTTTAACCTATAACATTACAGAATGCATATTCTCTTTTGATATTCAGATATGCATTATAAACATGTTAATTAAGCCGATTTATTGATTTTTTTTTCAATTATCATTGCGAATACAAAAAAAACCTATCAACTTTAGGAAGCACTTTCATATCCCACGGACCCCACCAATGTCCAAATCAAACCTACTCCCTTGGGTATAAGGGATCCTGTTGCCGAGACAGGAGTGTGAATGCTTCCTAGGTCAATCAACAGGCCTCCCATTTAGCCAGGGTCATTTGGAAAAGTACTATATGTGTGTTATGCAGATGCTGGGCTGGCTAAGTGGATCCCCTTTCTTCTTTAGAATAACTCAACTACGTGTAGAGTAAGATAGAGTATGCCTGTAAGTATTATGCCTTCCTTCTAATAGGGTTATATACAACCGGTAATAACTGAGGTGTGAAAACGTCTGCAATGATCTTTCTTTTCATAGCCAAAAGGCCCGTTTGATATATTCGAAATTTGGCAATGTTCAACTGGCAACACAACATATAGTATATGATACCAAAGAGTAGAGATGGTTATCATTCAAATAATTCCGATACCTATATCTTGAATTTGATACCGGCTTTCTGAACAATACTTTTTTTCAATAGCAATTTTATGAAATCCGTTTTAACAATATGACATAAGACATTATGGTTAAAACATTTTTTTTGTAAAGTGACATTGTGATGAGCTTCATAAATCAAGACTTGCTCGGCCGAAAACAACTTGGACCTACTAACCTTATCGCCACAGATAATTGCTTTGGAGTACAAATCCTGCAAGTCCACCAATGAACTGGGCTGTTAACAAGTGGTCCTCGTTAATGAAGGCCATTATGTAGAGGATGAGGTCTGCATCCACCATCCTGGCCCATTATCATCACAGCTGATTATACTGTAGTGTGTGTACCTACTTTGTGTCCGTACATGTCTGTGCATGTACAATATGTATGCGTTTATGACTTTACGTTGTCTCAATGTTTCGACTATCATTGAACCTAACTGTGTGTGAGCATGCAAATGATAGAATATATGTGTTTTTATGTATGCATGAATGCAGGCCTTATCAGCCCAATTATAGTCTTTGTTTGTATATGCCTGATTGCTTACCATACCCTTTCATTAGAGATATTTGAAGCTTGATTCAACCAAACTCACTACAATCTATATGGAAATTTAAGATGCGTGCTTTCTGTCGACTGGCTGAAACCATGGTTCAACTTTTATTTATTTTCCTTCTGCCATTCGTCTTTACTCCCACGCTGTGTAGGGATCTCAACTCATGTTTTTCATTCCATGTTTAGTCCAGACAGCCCAACCCTGCTGCTAGCTAAAACAAGGATGGCCTTTATATAGCACTCCAACACGCAAAGGGGGGATAGGGAGAGATTCAGGTACTTGTTATTTATTTGTGTGGGAATGTTATTTGTGTTTTTTAAGACTGGCCTTCGCTGTCAGCCCTCCCATTAAAATCTCCCGCTTATCACACTATCACACATTCTCAGTCGCACACACTTTGTCAAGACAGAGAGGGGGCTAACTCAGCCAATCTCTGTGGGATTAATTCACTTTGCCTCGATAGATGTAAACTACACACCCCAGTTCCTTTGTTTGCTATACTTTAGCTTCTCATTTAACAACCTGTGCAGAGCTTATCGTACATTGTAAATTACATGTTAACACGGTTTGGAATCTTGCCTTTTTTTCCTATTGATTTCACTTGGTAGTTGTTGCAGAGCTTTAATCTTTGAGCAATGTATCTTTTCAGGTGACTCAGTGGTCCGAGGCCGAAATAATAAAAAAAAAATAAAGAAAATCCTCTATTATTTGTCAATTACTGCTGCTGAAGACCTTAGATGTCTTGAAATATGAAAGACACCATAATACAGTATTCTAAAGCTAGTTATTTCCCATAATGATATCCCTATAATCAGTCCCAATGTGTAACCTACATTTAGCTTTCTAAGTAAATCAGTGTGTTTGTCAGGGTACTTTTTTTAAATTTATTTTTTTAACATAGACTGGCTTTCTTTAATGCCATTACACCAGTTGTTAAATCCTGCCCCATTCGTTCTCCTGGTGATAAAGAGGTTTAGTGTCAGGGTTTGGTAGAGCGATCTATCTCTTCATCTGTGTGGGAAACCATGAGAGGCTAATAACATCAGTCTGCTTTTTCACTCCACATCTGCCTTCTATCTGTTAAGTCAGCAATCGCTAACCAGCCACACCCACTCTCTTGCACTCTCTCTCACACACACACACACACACACACACACACGCACACACATACACACACATACAGGAGCCCAAAAAAGCGCTAGGACTATGTGCATGTAGTTTATTTACATTAGGATTGGGTTCTCAAGATTTCAAATCAGTTACAAATGTTTTAGAGAAAGGAGAAGAAAAAAAAACGTATAGGTCTAGAGAAAAAGTAATTGACCAGCTGCATGCAACATGTGTTTATATGGAAACATTTCACATGATTTGAATTTCTTCTTATAGATGCCTGGTTCTGGTTTCTTTTGTGCATTAAAACATAGAGTTAGACTCAGGAGAATAGTGACTTCACACTTACGACACACATACTCTAGCGCTCACATGGCAGTGTGCATGTGCGTATAGAGCCAAATGTGGGATCACTCACTACTGTAAAGTATTCTCATTATAGCTGTGTTGTACAAACTGGGGCACAATGGGGGGGGGGGGGGGGGTATATTAACATGGTGTGTGTGTGTGTGTGTGTGTGTGTGTGTGTGTGTGTGAGAGAGAGAGAGAGAAAAACTTAAGAGTTTCTTGTGCTTATGTTTTTTGGATGTGTTGGTGTGATGAGGACTTTTCCCATGTTGTCTCCTGCTGACATATTTTAGAACAATTTTTTTAGCCATTCAGTCATTGTTCTGAACCCTTTTTCTGGATTTTTGCTGGGATGGTATGGATATGTACACTATGTGCTGATTTGTGCTTCCAGAAAATGTGATTGTACTGCAGGTGTGTATGTGGGCTAGAGGCTGCAGCTGTAGCTCGTTTGTCAGTTTCAAATGATCCTATTTGCTCTTGTAACCTCGTAACTGGTCAAACAGACTATTTTTTTTTTGTTCTGAAATGTTCTGTATCACCAAAATCTGCCATAAAGATAATATTAATCTGAAACAAAGACCAAACTACTCCTTTGTCTGTAATAGTGTAGAAAAAATAAAGAATGAAAAAAAGAATGACTTACAGATATGTTTCAATGGTCCAGTCTCAACGCCAATAACACCACGACAGAACTATAAATCTGCTGTTGACATCTAATCCATATTCCAGCTTTTTGTTTCCACCACAACAATCAGGCGCAACCCATAAAACTGCAGTCAACCATGCTGGAGTTTGCAATGACAAAGCGGCACGTCTGTTGCAAATCAATCAGATATTTATTGTTTAGTGAGAGAGAACGCAAGTAAGATATCTGTTTAAGAGATTATGATTGTTATGACTGTATTGACTACCTATTAACTTGCTATGGCTATAATTGCCTATTAAGATGTTCTATTTCGTTTTAACTTAAACATGGAGACATTTCTAATGCTAAGAATTTCAAACACTTTTTGGTTGAAGGTTTCTAGGCTCATTCTCCTGTAATTTGTTATAATAACTAAAGGAGAATTGTACTCTCAAGAAATGTTAAGATAGATATTAGTTTTTTTCCCTTGAGGTATTATTTTGATAAAATAGCTTTGTTTTAGACACAAGGATGCGGTTTTGTTAATTTTTTTTTTACCGTAGCATTGCTGTAAGATGGCTATGTAGAGAACAACATCATTACTCACTGCTTTCTCAAAACACCCTTGACAGATTTGTAGAATAAAGGAGAGAATCGCTGGAAGATAAAGGGGGCAACACAAAAACAGCTACAGCTTCCACATATCGAAGAGGAGAAAGTGAGACAAAAGAACAAAAACAAATACCTCAGGAAGAAGGGGAAAAAAAGGAGCTGAATATTAATGGAATGGAACTGGAGAAAAAGCAAACAAAAGAGCCCTTTCAGACTTGACACCTATTCACAGTCTATCTGTGGCCCTCATTTTCCATTTTTCTTCATAATCTTCCGGCGGAGTCATCTCTCAATGTGTTGCGTATAGATTGGTGTGTGTTTGCTTGTTGTTCTGAAGGCCTGTTAATTGGCTGTTTGGGACTAATAAATAGCTGTAATTAACAGCCGTCGTTAGGTGAGGCAGGGATGGAAAAGCTGTGGTAAAACAATGAACGGCGGTGTGTGGAAATATTCACCTGGTTCCTTTTTTGTTCATTGGGATATTTAGATTAAGTGGGTATAGCAGCAAGGTTATATAGTCTAACTGGGAAAAACGAGGCTTCCCTGTTCAAAACGAAAACAAAACCTCAATTCAAATTTGAAATACAAAATATTTAGGTGTTTTTTAGTTTTATACTGGATTTGTGAGTTTGTTTTATGTTATCTGCTTTGCACCAACTTGGTTATGTAAGGATGAAGTGTAAAGCAGAACCCACCTAAAGTCTAAACATCAACCTTATCTGACACATTGGTTGTTTGAATGTATCCTGTTAAAACAAATGAGGGTAATTTTGACGTTAAATCTCATGCCAATGTTAAAAACTGTCCTTTTACTCATTGTTTGGGTTAATGTTGATGGCTTGATTCTATCCTTTTGATTTGATTCTCTTTACTTATCCATTGCTTTGACCAATGTGTGCAACCAGCAATACAATATGATGTGTGTCGAGAATGTATAGACAATTATTTGAAATCATGCTTGAATTCCTGATGGTCCCTGCATGTGCTTTTTTTGATACTTGAGCAAGTGTCTCTTCACATTATCATCTTGTGTTTCTCCTCATCTTCACAAATCTTTACATTTGTTTGTGATTGGATGTAAAAGCTTGCGTCTGCTGTCTCGACTGATCTTAAAAAGCCACACTTGTGCTCTCTCTACCACTGTCTGGTATCTTTACCAGTCTACCATGTCTTGCTGTCTTATCCTTTCCTCACTCTGCTCATCCCTTTCTTCTTCCTTCCTTTCTTTCCCTTGCCCTTCACTGCTACTCATCTTTGTGTGAGTGTTGACACATGAGAGCGCAGACTTGTTGAAGCCAGTTATAGTTGTTTGAAGCCCTGCCAGTGAAAAAGTGGACTTTAAGCCTGTTAAAACAGCCACAAGAAAAAGAACCAAGGATTTTCTCTTTCTTTTAACTAAAGCAGTGTGTTTTTTTCATCTGTGGTTGTATTTCATACTTGCAACAGAGAAAAAGCCAATAAAAATGGTGAATGGGCACAAGTGAAGCCCATTAATTTCCTCTCTCATTTGGTAGGTTCTCAGGCACACTAATAAGCCTATTAGAACCACAGTAAGGCAATTATCTGCTTATTGTAATTTTATTGCAATAAATCCTTGTATGATTTCTTTTTAGTGTTTGGATTCCATGTATGAACCAGAAAGCTCCTGGAGTAGACCCACTTCAAAGTGGTGTTTCACTGCACACTTGTCCCGGCTATAGTGGTGGTGGTGGTGGTGGTGGTGGTAGTACTAACACACACACACACACACACTCACACACACACACGCACACACATTGTAGCCTATCACACATTCATATGGGGTTTTCACTTAATCATTCAACAAATCAGTCAGGGAGATCAGTAACAGCGAAACATATGAACTACACTAATCTAAGTTTAATTTAGATATTAACTGTAGTCTAGTTACTGTGTACACCTTTTAACACGTGTACTCTTTATACTTGATGTCATTGTCCTCTTTCTTCATGATTTAACTGTCCAACTGTGAGTATCTGTGTGTCATGAGAGCATGAGTTTGGCTACTGTGTATGTGTTCTTTATCAGCAAAAGGGTTTTACTTTTCAGATTGTTTTGTTTTTATTACTAGACAAAAACTTTATTCCACAATTATTTGCAGCACAACCAGAGCCTCAGCTCAGGGGCTGGATTAAACTGCCGTCAGTGAAGCCATACTGTGAATGGCTGTGTCCAGTGACCAAAGGGAATAACTATAGTGGGACTTATTGTTGCTCATACACAATAGTAGAACATCTGCCTCTAAATGATTTGAATTAACTCCCCAAAACTTGAGGGGTTCAGATTCATGGTACGAAGCAGCGGCCTGTCCCTTTCTCTAAGTGAATAGATTTCTAGGTCATTCAGAACATGACTGCAGTTCCTTCACTCAACATGTTGCTCCCTCAGGTTACTCTGTCCTTACCTAATCAGCATAGGCATTTAACATGCATTTACATAATTTGAATAAATCAACTATTGCCAGTGTGGCTGACCCACATTCCCATTTTAGATTAAAAGGACCTGGACTTTTGTTTCTCCCCGTCTCTTCCTCTTAACATCTGTATCTATCAGTCATATTTCTGTTATATTGTTAAACTCAGTCTGGCTTTGAAAGGTGGTAGCAATAGCCTTAGGCCCTGAAGTCTTGTCAGACAACTTGATGCTTCTGTTGAAAGAAAGCAGGCAGGATCAAATGCTTATGAATATTTCCATTACGTGCAGAGCACCTAATTCATATTCCCAGTGTGCTTTGCAGGTTTAATAAAACACTCTAAAGCAGATTTACTGAAATTAAAATGTTGTGTTGAACCGAATGGCCAAAGTGTTGTTGCTGGTGAGTAGAGAACTCACCATTTTAACCAGGGCAACAAGTGAATTTATTGAAGACAATAGTTAATGTGGGCAACTGTGTTATCCATTGCTACATTCGTCCGTGTCGGCTTTGGTAAACACATTTTGATATTGTGTCAATATTGCATAAATATCCTCCTTTTAAAAATATTTTATGGTTTCAGAACTTATTCATGAGAAAAGTAAATAATACATTATTCAATCATTTATGTTCAATAAAAAAAAATGGGCTGATAACTTTCATTTTTGATCGTTAGGCTGGTCTTTGATATACCGTAGCAGTGCATCAAAACAAATTGATTTTAAAAAGCTGCAGACTGGCTCTAAAGTGGATCTGAAGATACCTTTCATTTTATGCATATTATTTTACCCAAAAGAGTGAAGGAATAACGAAGAGGTAGAAATTGACTGTACTTTCCTTTGAACAACATTCTGTCATAAATAGGCAGACAGACATCTATGAACAGAGGAAAAATACAAAGTCAGATGAAGTGATTTCCTCTGAGAAGACTCAATCAGGTTAACACAGTGTTCATTGTTAACACATACATTCACTGTACTCTGTGCATTCACAGCAGATTAGTCAATGTCTTGCTTTAACAACACTGTCATGGTAGCTCCTTGTAATGTTCCAGTGACCTTGTGTTGACCCGACCTGTTTGTTTTGTAACTGTGGAATTGCTGAACTAATGATTCCCATGGTGTTTGACCTCAATTCCCATGTATAAAGTGCTTTTATTTATACATAGAGTATCTGTAGTTTAGACTAGTATGTGTGCGTTGGTCCTCTCTCTCTCTCTCTCACTCACTCTCTCACTCTCGCGCGCGTCTCCTCAGAGATTTAATGACTAATTTGTCAAGAGTGGCCAGAGAATAGAAGAGATGTAAAATAAAAAGGGAGAAAGATAAACAGAGGCTATATGGTTCAAGTTGGAAACAGCAGCAGCAGGCCTGTGTGAAGGACTGTCTTAAATAGAGAATGATACAAGATAAAAGAAAGAGACAAGAGAGGAAGAAATAAAGAGAGAGAGAGAGGCAGACCAGTTCCAGTCATCTCTCCTCATGCAGAAGTGATGCGCTGCCTTGAGCACACTCTTTTCCAGGAACTCCAGCGTAAACAAATTAAGTCAAACTCTCCCTCCAGCTCTTTGTGTGTGTGTGTGTGTGTGTGTGTGTGTGTGTGTGTGTGTGTGTGTGTGTATACCTAAATATGTATGCACAATTTTTGTATGTGTGTGTTCTTGAATCAACAACAATCAAAAACAATGCTTTGGGAGTCGGGTGTATGTACTGTTTATGTGGCGTCTTTATCAATGTGTGTGTGGTTGATATGCCTTTGACAGAAAGGCATGCATTTTCCATGCATTATGTGTGTGACTATTTAGTGCGTTGTGACTGTCGTATCTCCGAGGCTGTTTTTTGTTAAAAGTCACTGCAAGGCCGCATTGTAATCACATTGTTTTGAAAGTGTTTTTTCATCAGGACATCACATGTAGTGACAACAAAGTCCCCAAGCTAAAGTTGAGCTAACACACAGCAAGTGCATTTATTCCCCCCAGTGGCAACACCAGTATAGAACTACAGGATAACGCCTGGCAATAGCCACATGACAATTCAGACAAGTATTAAGGGCACAGGCTAGTTGTGTACTGTGGGGTCAATTGTCAGTTTTGTTTGGCTCATGTTATTAAGTAGATAATGTAAATGAACTTTGTTATTTGTGGAGGTGACAACTGTGCTTCTGGGCTTCTTCTGAGCCCTGTGTGTGTCTCCAATCTAGCGCATATAAAAGGTGAATAACATTAGTTTGTTGGGAGATGCATTACCAACCGTGCTTAAGGCTTCTGTTGAGGACGTGTGGCTCATTTCTTTAATGTATCATATAAGATGAGGTAGCCGTGCTACTGCATTGTTGCTTAATTGCTTTTGCCATTTTGGCCAACGTGTTTTGTACTATTTGTTTACTGTTCTACTTAAAATATGCCGTGCATCTTTATAGCTTATATGTACATTGTTAACTACATTCCTATGGTGAAACTGCTAAAATAATAGTTACAGTAAAGTTGGTGTTTTATATTTGATTTTTTTAGTCACCCATCATTTAATTGAAATTAGAAACTTTCATTTCTGTCTGTGTTATGTTTGTAATTGTATACAATTACATATGTTTAATTGTATTGGTTTTCCCCTTGGTCCAGAACCCTAGATTTGGTCCTAGTACAGCTTTTCTTTAGGCTCATACCGAGCACATATTGTGCTGTGTGTGTTTGTTCATGTTTTTTATTGTTTTTTTTGTTCAGTCCTAGAAAAAGTCAAAAGTCATGCTGAGGCTTTACTTGAATATGATGTGATCTGATAGCTTATTTCACCATTTTGCAGAGCAGTGAATGGAATGCCTCAAGCCACTATTGAGGACACAAGTTGTTTGTGTATCTAATGTACCATATACGAGTGAATAACCTTTACTGGCAAGTATGGATTGAATTGATATCTTTGTGGAGGACTAGTGGAGGACATAGGCCAGTTAATTGATCCAATGTAATGTGGAGTGATTTTCACCTACTTTGACCTGTTTATGGGTAAATGCCTGTTGAGATTAGAGCATGCAGACTAATATATGGAGTTGGCCAACTGCCAAAGGCTTTTATTGGATATGTACAGTAGGCTTGTTCATAAATGAAGTTTACCACAGACCAATATATAAGTTGATATGTTTTTATCTTGTTCCCAATAACCTATTATACAACTAGAGACAAACATGGATTTATTCAGACAAATGAGGTCATATCAACAGCCTCTCAAAGCCTTAATAGGTCAATGGTATTATTTTAAACTTCACTATTTGCAGTGAGGCCGGTATATTTTGTTGAGAAATTTGATGACAATTGTCTTTCATGTGTTAGACTTCCCTGCATGTCTTGCTAGCCTCTACTGTGACACACATCCTGGTGCGTCACAGTTGTTTCCTCTACCCCTTTGGAGTAGCTTTTGCATTAACTTCTTAAAAGTCCAAGCAATAACCATTGTTACAATAACCGTCTGTTTATATGTGTGTTTATGGATTTGTGTTAATGAGTACAGTAGCTCCAAGCGTCTGCTTGGTGATGAAATTAGCAAAAAACCCTATGCCAAATGTTGTGTGCGTGCGTGTGTGTTTAGTTCAAAGGTAATGATTACAGATAGAGTCTAATTTTGGATTAATTTTCAAATCCTACTCAAGCCCCAGCCGTGTGGCTTGTCACGCACAACACTGGCCGTTGGATAGCCCTGCCTCTCGGCCATATGCCACCCAGGGGCCTGGCATCTGCTGCAACACAAACACAAAGTAAGAAGAGACACACATTGAATAAATCAGCTTTTTCCTGGGTTGCACACAAACACATTTGCATACATGCACACACTCACGCAGGAAAGCACTAACTCTATAAACTAGCACTCACTCTTTCCTTGCCATTTGAAAAGCTCATTCCCAGTATTTAATTGGCAGATTTGGGACAACACACGTATCGTCCTGGCATATTGCTTCCTGTATCAGTGTGTGTTTGGACAGCATATCAGAGTTTACAATATGCAAAATCAGCCTTAAAAAATGCACACACATTCAGGGAGGCAAATTCATTATCAGACTGAGGCAGTTCACGTCAAGTCAAACGGCCCTGCCACAAACACAAATTTATGAACACATGCAGAGTCACATTCATTATTGTGTACACACAAAGGCTAGTATAATGCATATTCAAATCATGATCCAGCCATTTAGATTGGCCGCTCATTAGCATTTGTGTCGTTAGCCCGCAATCAGAGCTGTCTCGGCTTGCCAGCATGCCCCCCTGCATCATCTACATGCACCACTTGCAGTTACATTTGGTATAATGTGTCTGTACATTCAGTGACAGCCTTCTTTACATTTTGATTTATTTGTGTCATGATCACACACACTGTAGGGTATGGATTCCTTTCATGAAGTATCACTTCCTACATAAACTGTCTTCTTTACCTATCTTGTACTACTGTTCATCCACACATCTAAGGATTCGGCTCACAATAACACTTTTACTACTACAGTTCAAAATCACATATTGTCACATGCTTGTTTGAAGTGGTTTAATAGGAACAGTCCAGTTCTTTTATTTGTGTTTCCTGGGGTTTAGCTACATTTGAGCTTTACTGGTCGGGACTGAGCACTGAGGGATGGTGCTTTTTGTCTATTTGTCTGCTTCTGAGATGGTTGGTTTGAATGGCACAGCTGTGCGCTAGCTGGCTAGCCTCTTCAAGCTCTGTCTGATTACTACCTGCTCCCTTTGATTAATGTTCATTATGTGTGAGAGTGTGTGTGTGTGTGTGTGTGTGTGTGTGCGTGTGCGTGCGTGCGTGCGCGCGCGCGCACATGCGTGTGTGGGCACGTGTTCATTCTCTCTGAGTCAATTCAACCCACCATAGATCAATCAACACCATTGAAGTGCTAATATGGCCCCCTTTGTGAGCCATTTGCTCATTCAAGTCTCATCTTGCTGAAGCCAGTCAGACTTTTACCGATGAGGATTTTGACTTGTTTTTATTTTATATTTGGCTTTTATTCTCCTTTTTTTAAATGTATTTAAAGGAGTCTCCCTCTAACCTCATCTTTTACTTTTGAGCCTATTGTGTCTACAACATGTAGAGTATATTTAATTTTAGAGAAATTCAGAACATGTAGGCCTGAAACAAAATGTATGCTTAATATAAATGGAACAGTAAGGGCAAACGCTACATGATATTCAAGGATAAGTCATTTGAAAAAAAATCACGTCCTGTCAAAGCCTTTTTAAAACTGATCTTATAGCCTCTGCCTATCTTTCCTTCTATGTGGATTACACCAATGGCATGATGTGTTTATTTTTTTCTATCCAACTGTCCAGACCCCTTCTGTCTCTTTGACACATACATACAGTACATATGAAAGCCTGAATACCATGCTATAGTCGGCACTTTGTCCATACATTGACCAGTAAGCGAGCATACATCAGTGTGAATTTGTGTCAGCCATAATTGAGCCCGTGGCCATTTAACAGCCATGATATATCAATGTCCTCTCAACCTAGAAAGAGGAAAGATGTTTTTTTTTTTGCAAATTTAATAACCATGAGAGTAGGTTATTCTTTATAGGATTTGATTGGAGTCCCTTTGCCACAATTATTTTTAAGGTGCCAGTTTCAGATCTGCATATGAGCGTACAGTATCTTTCAACAACAACTGTGTGTGTCCCCGAAGGGTCACGTTCTTTATTTCTATGACACATAAATGCATTCATACTACAGCCGTCACCTCATGCTATACTCATGCATTGTCCATACACTGGCTAAAAAAGCACAAACACATCAGTGTGGGTTTGTCAACTATTTCTGACCCTGTGGCCAATAAGAAGGCATACTACATTAATCTCTGCTTTTTTCCCGTCCACTCACAGTCCATATAACTCACATGAACACATTAGTGACATGCTGTTTTTATTCTGCTATCTTCACAATGCATTTTGCAAGATGTTTCCAATGCATTCAACACCATCAATGCAGTGTTTGGTTGTTGTGTTTGGTTGTGTGTAGTGGACCCCAGGAAGAGTAGCTTCTACGTTAGTCACCTAATTGGGGTGAAATATCGAGGTCAGTATGTTAGCTCTTAATGCACTAGTTTTAGTTTTAATCTTTACTGAATTATGATTCATTGTAAAGGTGCACCCTGGCGATGTGAGAATGCAAGGTTATTTTTGGGATGTGTTTGATTCGTTAATAAGAGTGTGCTTTAAGTGATACAATGTGACTGGGAGTAAGGAAATCAAGTCTGAAGTACTATGCAATATATGTAAATTAATATTGCAACTCTTATATGGGCTTTATTGATATAGCAGTTTAAGCAACCCAACATTTCATCCAAAGGGGCTTTAAAGCACAGAGAGAAATCAGGGGGGGAAGAAGTGAGATAAACCTAAGAAAAATATAGAGTAAAACTGTCTGAGAGGAAATTGAAGCAGAACTAAGCAGATATGCAGATCAAGGGGTTCGCTCCAAGGAACTTCTTAAGTGGACCCATATATTTGGTATATGCTACTGGAATACATACCGTCTATGACTGCAATAGCTTCTCCTGCTGAACTTGTCAGAATGGCTGAAATGCCTTTTTGTGTGACTTGCCTTTCCACATACATTTTTTTGACAACTCAAGCTGGCTGTCTTCCTGTAGTTGAAATATATTCTATGTGTTTCATGCTTCCCTTGCTGTCTGACCTTTCTATACATAAATATGAACTGTGCTGTCAGCTCTTTCCAACCCAATGTTCTTACCATGCTGTGCCGTGTCTATGCGAGTAATGGCCCAGGGCTTTGCAGACTTACCTCCACTACTTTTCCCTGTGCTGACTTTTCTCTAGGACATTTCATTGGTTTTCCTTTCCTTGCATGGCGCCCCATATGTTCTAGTCTGAATTCCAACTGCTTATTTTCCCATGAGTAAATAACATCACATTCCTTAAGTCACATGTCTCTTTTGTGTCTCAATCTTCAATTGACATTTTTCTCGGTGCAACAATAAAACACGACCGCCAGAAAATGTCACTAAGTGGTAGTGGTACACCAATGCTCACTGTCAAAACTAGTGTTTTTATGAACACCCATGTTCAAGTTTTAAACAAAAAAGAATTAAAGTGATGATCTCCGTTAAAAGGGGCTTGTATTTTCCTGGTTACTTTATTATTGTGTTATGTGTTTGAATACAGGAAATCAAATGCTTTCTCATCCTTTCTATATACCCTTGGTTTATTTGTTGTTTTCTTGTCCTTGGGTACTTGAGTGAGTGGGTCAGAGAGAAATGACAACAGAGTACTTCAGAGTACAGAGTAGGCTACGCTCCATCATTGCACTATTTCAGAATGTACCATCAGAACATATGAAGAGGACACAAGCATACTGAGCCATGCACGCGGCGCGCACAGAATCGTAAGTCCACAACAAGAATCAAAATATTGAGTGTCTAAGAGCAAACGAAAAGTAACCCTTAAAAGTAGAAAGAGAAGAAATACATGATCATTGTAGACCAAGGCTAAATGGTATACAATAATATTAATGGCTTCCTCGACACTGGTTGACATACTGAATTAGTTTTATTTCAAGTTAGTTCATCCACTACCTTCAGGTCATCCATACTACGTTTTGCCATGCTATCTATCTAAACAGTAGCCTGGAAATCCAGACCCTGATATCTTGAACGATAGAGGGTCTGGCCACGATCAATGGTAATTTCCAACTCAAGGGGCGGCTCCTTCTCGTGCATTTCAAATGCCACTGCACGCAGGTGGATAGCACTACAACCAATCAGAGCGATGCACAAGGTGACATATTAAGCCCTGTTCGTTTAGCGAACAGCTGTTAAACTGTTAAATTAAACATTTGCCATGGTCGGTCGACAAAACAGAACATTCCACTTAATTGCTAATGAAAGATTTGAGTACCGTCTTCCAAATCGTAAAGGGTCGAGGCCAAAGCAGTCTCAAACTCACACAACATATCCGCAGCCATCTTTGATGTTTACTATCACGGCTTCGACTTCGCATGCACGTCACTGTCGTCATCCGGTTACGTCCGCCCCAGAGCACCATACAAAGGGCTCTGGCGCGCCCATATTAGATAGAACCAATTGAAACGTGAGTCTGGATTTCTGGACTTTCTGAAAAAGCTTCAATGGAGAGTGTCCGGACCAACAGGCACAGCAAATTTAATTTGCCAGCGCCTAGTGGCAGGTCTGGGAATGCCAGGCTACCTAAACAGTATAGTACCATATGCATTTTGCACACACCATTGGCATTGGAGAGGCAGCGTTTGACACCATCAAATGAACAGGTGAATAGTTGAATATTTGAGCCCATTTGCTTCTTCAGATTTTTTCTTCAACACTTTAAAAAACAGTTATTTTGTCTTCGTCTCTCCTCCTCTCGTCAGAACACACACAATTATCTGTGTTATCAGTTTTCTCACCAATATTCCAATCACTTTTATCAACACTTTTTATTTGGATTGTGCAATTGCAGAAAAGGGGGAAGGCAAGGAGACAGAGATGGAACATGCAACAAAGGTCATGAGCCGGCTTTTAACCCAATCACGCATTAGGAGTGTGTGATCCTCTGCCTTATCCCACACAGCCACCAGGATGGCCCTGTAACTCCACGTGTTTTTTCTCTCTCCCTTATCAAAACGAGTACATACATTTCTCTCATTCTAATATGACGACCGGAGGGCTAGCCTCGAACAGCAATCAGACGTGTTTGCTAGATAGGCCGTCCTATGCTTGTATGATTTGTTGTGTCTTCAGGTGTGGCCTCCAGTGATAATCATAATCACACCGCTCTTGCCAAGGCATTAGTTTCAGCTGCAATTATAGATTAATGTGGATGTATAGATGTGTGCATTACACATGCACTCTCTCTCTCTCTCTCTCTCTCTCTCTCTCTTTCCATATGTCTCTCTCTCTATGTATCTCTCTCTCTTTCTCTCCTGCACATCCCACACATACGAACATGAATTACACACACCAAGGCCTCCAGGCCTACAGGGACGTAACGGACAATCAGCCTGACAATCACAGCTGAGCTCTGATTGATGCTGCTGTTACCAACACACACAATTTCAGACACACAGACCCTGTAATGCCAAAGGCTCGGTCTCCCCACATACCCAGCTCAGTCACACACACATCCAGCTCAGACACACTCACACACACACACACACACACACACACACACACTCTCTGTCAAACAAGCCCCTCAGTCGATGAATTAATAAAAACTGTATAAAATGTTCTTACAATTTCAAATGACTGTGGCCGCGTGAGATATGATATCAATTATGACCCTCCCGGCATAGGAAATAAATATATGATCAATGCTTAACGGTGTAGAACCTGGTATAAGAAGAACAGGTTTAGGCCAAAGGGCTTCGACGCATGGTTCCTCAGAAAGTGAGATCTGCAGTATCTCCAGTAATAAAAGGTGGAAAAACATACATAAACCTTTGTATTATTATTGTTTGTTTCTTATGCCAGGCAGGTGCCTGTGGGTGGCTATTGCATATAGGGTCTGTGCACCAACAATATCAAAATAGTTTTCCTGTCGATATTGTAATTGATGTAAAACAACTTTCAAAAACTTTCTCCATGACACTTTCCAACTTTTACTTTAAGGCAATTTTTGCATATGACCAAGTATTGTGATAATAATGTGTGTGTGTGTGTGTGTGGGATTATCCTTTCATGTATTTAGTAACTGACGTTTCTGAAGCTTTCATTCTGTGTTTTCTGCCATGGCTCTATATTGATGTGATTCATTACAACATCTGAGACTCTAAACAGCCGACGGGCTACTGTCATAGGCATGCGTGCGTGTGTGTGTGTGTGTGTGTGTGTGTGTGTGTGTGTGTGTGTGTGTGTGTGTGTGTGTGTGTGTGTGTGTGTGTGTGTGTGT
>NC_137217.1:14036956-14074456 GCF_949987685.1 Ammodytes marinus | reverse complement strand
TGTAATTTGTACTGCTTCAATTAGTGTCCCACTGTACATCTCATTGTTGTTACAGCACTCACTTCATACATTTCAACCATCTGAGTCTTAGATCTTCATTTGTTGTTTGTTTCCTTCGACACTATAGCTAAACTATTAGCTCCTCTATAATTAATTCCTTCTAACAGTCTGACTGCTGTAAAAAAGAAAAAGAAAATAAAAAAGAAGGCCAACGAGGCAGTGAAAGATTGTTCGATGACGTTCCACTGAATTTCTCCTCTTTTTTAGTGATGAAAGATGAAAACGTAGATTACAATTCAAAGCCACAGTTCTCTCATTATCCTCATTATGATGTGGATTAATTATCAATTAAACCCAGGATCCCACAAATCTGTCGTGGATCAGCTGCAGTGTATGATGGGGTGGTATTATCTGATACACGTCTCACTGTGCATATAGGCATGCGCACACATATGCCTTGTTTGGTATTCTGTGTCACTTATCAACAGATGGGAGTAAATACAAAATCTCCATGCAGACTCTCACATATGCAGATAGATATGCAAGGAATAGACCAGCAGTCACACAAGCCAACACACTGACTGCATACAGATGCATTGCATACAGAGTTCATGGTGTGTGCTGCATAGGTAGTGTGTGCAGCTCATCAACTTCTCATTCTCTTATTCACGGTCCAGTCAACATATTAGGATTAATCCCAGATTGTTGCTCCTGGCTGGTGGTTGAGGTGTGGATTAGTTAGTTATGAAGGCAGGCAGATCCATACCAATTTGCATCATACATACATCTAGCTTTACAGTTCTTTCAGTGCATCTCTCACAGAGTATACGACTGAAAACTTTGGTAATTGCGGACTTCTGTCTTGCAGACCATTTCAGAAAGAGAACTGCTCTGCGCTTTTGCTGTTGAACTGAATTTAAGAATGAGCAAATATGTTGTTAATTTTTTAGTTGTATTTTTCCCCAAAGTGATTCATTTGTCAATGGGAAAAATGAGAACAAATTTAAACAAATTATAGTCATTAGTCCGCGGTTAACAGAATAATAAAATGTCAATGGACGAGTATACTGTATATTTTAATTGTCTAGAAGACAAACATCAACGTTTTTATTTTCTGTAAATAATGTTCAACGCTGTGACAATAGCATTCTTCATGTGTTTGAGATTGAAGGCTCACAGTGGAGACATCTGTCTTCAGTCCAAAGTAGCAAATAAAAGTCCTAAATCAAATGTTTCTCCATCCAATAATAATGTTCAGAGGAAATTATTTTCTTCACCCGCTCTTTCTGTAAAATTGCTGTTTGCTGGAAACAGTGATTTATTTGGTCTAGTTGTAAGTCTGTCAGCATGCCTGTGCAGGTGCTGCCTGTGTAGGAAACACACACACACACACACACACACACACACACACACACACACATGTACCCGCACAGAGTAAAAATCAGAAGGAAAAGAAAGGAGAGAAGGATGAGAAGGAGTTATAGTGGAAGGAAAAGTGGCATGAACAACAAAGCAAAACGCCCAGAGGACGGGAAGAAGGGAAGAAAAGAGCAGAGAAGATGGGTGTCTGCAAAAATATGGAAACACCCTGAGCAATGTGTCAAAGCCATGACTTCTAAGGCTCTGACATATTGTTAAGGAAATGATCAGTCAGCACAGTTTTTTACAGTACAGGGCTCGTCACTGACAGAGTTAACATGCAAAATACTGCCCCTTGAGCCTACCGTACATTCTGTTCCCAACATGTTCTGCTATATGTTTGTGATTTGTAGAGACCAGCTGGGTTATGTAGTCCGCAACACTCTTTCCTGAAATGCTTGGCTGAGATCTAAACTTTTACCGTTGATTTTTTTATAAGCCATGATGATGCCACGGCAAAATAAATGTGATGTGTATCTCAACTAGGGCACTGGTTGCAACTGACATGTGCTAAATGCACCCAAGAAGAATGGACTTCAATCTGAGGACACTTTAGGTCAGGAGGTGCTTTAACAACAAGGTGTTGACTTTGTCCATCCACAGCAATGTAAAATAAAGTAGCACAGTCAAATGTTGGTAAGGATGGATTGTTGAGATCCTATTCCATTTTCTTTCACTTTCTTTACAGCCCCTGTAAACCCAAACCATCCCAAATGAATATGGGGAGTTAGTTGCATGACAGTAAGCATCTGAAAAGAGTTAGGCAAATGTATCAATCCAATTTAGAGACAATGTCCTTTAAGTTTGATAAACGTTACAGAGGCAGGCCATGTTCGGGTTCTTATTACACAATTAGTATTTTTAGCCAGTCGTGGCAGTTCTCTGCCCAAAACATTCTATAACAACAATAACTGTTGCCATGGAGACCGTTTGATACGGCCACGCCCACACAGTACCCTCAAACGGTCTGGAGTTTAAAAAGCAGTTTTTTTGTTTTATGTTATTTATGAACATTTATTCTCAATCTGATTTTTTTGATAACTTTGATATGGATTTTTTTACTATTTAAGAGCTGGTTTCCAGAGGCTTTAAGTCAAAAACATTCTTCAAAAAAATATACTTAATGTCTTTATTGGGAGATCTTGTTTTAGTATTTGATTTTCCGATGACATGAATAGACTATTTCCTGAAAGCATTTGAATTGCATCCTTGTTTTTGTTTTTTCTTCTTTTATCCGGTTTTCTATTCGGAATGGGCCTCAGTTCAATAGTACTCTGTATCCTCACAGCAAAAGCGCTAAAACTGAAGTGGCTCAGGAACCTTGAGATTGTAATTGAATGGTGAACTGCACTTACAGGAAAAACATGAAAAAGAAAAACTTTGATTGAATTGGGATCTTGATGAATAGAAGCAGCGTATTGTATGATCGAGCCAGCTTACTTGCGTTGATTTGATACTGAAGAAGAGACACAGCTCCTACACACTGCCTGTGCAACGAAAGCATTCAGCCCATAGCCAATTACTACATACACTAATATACGCATTTGAGTGTTTTTATATGATCAAATTCCATCTGCAGACTTGTGTCAGCAGATGGAATTTCATTATGCAATGAAAAATGTTCAGCTCACTTAAAGCAGAAAACGCTAATATCTAAAAATTGTCTAGCATAATAATAATAAAATCCAATTAATGAATTGCTGGCAAAAAAATATATATATATACATTTTAAATCCTAATTACTCTGCACTTTATCAGTTGTTTTTAATTTAATATGTACCCGTTCTGGCAAGAACTAAAAAGACCAAACTTTTGACTGGTGCAAAGAAAAGAAAGTTGAGAAAAGGTAGAGAAGGTGGCTTCTTACTGATCGCTAGGCATAATAATCCTCTTGTTTTGGTTATCTTATGGACCTGCACATGCACGCATACACACACACACACACACACACACACACACACACACACACACACACACACACACACACACACACACACACACATACACATATGGCCACATCTGCAGATGATTACACATTTGAACAAATGCTGCATGAACAGATGGTGTATCATTAGTTAATTAGTATATTTCATAATTGTTATCTGAGCTGAATACATCTTAAAATTTTTCTTTCTTTCTCTGCCCCTGTGTGCAGGTAGGGCAGAGGCAACATGTGTTGGTGACAGAGGAGTCATTTGATGCCCAGTACTATGTGGCTCACAACAAGTGCTACGAACAGGTAAGACAATTGCTCAGGGTTCCCAATGGTCTGGGTGTTTTGAGTGAGGTCTTGAACGTCATTGAAAATGCTTTTTAAAATGTACATAGCTTGTGCAGTAATAGAAATTGAATTTATTTTGAATTCTTCTTTACCTAATATTTATACTAAATATATTACTTTCCGTCATCACAACCTGTCTGGAGAAAGTGCCAAATGGCGTTGTCTGTTAACTCATTGTTGTAACAATAAATAACCTTGATCTGCGTTTCAAACTGTGCTGTGCTACTTTCTTGAATTTAAGTGGAACTTAGTTGTTGAATTTGATATTTAAGAAGGTGTTTGAACCCTGATTGTTAAAGTACATCGAAAAATGACTAAGATGCATAATCTGTAACCAAAATGTTTGACCACAGCTAATTGAAATATACTAAAAATGTAGTTCATATATTTGAACTACCCTTGAAGGAAATGTGAAAGCAGTTTGAGTTATTTCCTTAACCTTGTCTGCTTATGTTTGCCCCTTTGCATTGGATTAATCTGAAAATAGTTTTGTTGGTCGACACACTCTATCTCTAACATACATTACTCTGCATTCGATGAAAATGTTTGTTGCATGTGAAGCTAATCCAACCCTTCCTTAGTTTCACACTTGGCAAATCAGATCAGAGGCTTTGCTTTGCATGTCACAGAAGTACTCACAGCAGGTGTCAGGAGCTTAAGCATGTATTCACTAAAGTAGGTTATCTAAATCGCGCACACACACACACACACACACACACACACACACACACACACACACCCTGCGGTGGTCATGAGAGCATTTTGGCGGCTGATAACAGCAGTACTTTTTTTTTGCTTTTTACTGTATTAACATTAAGGTCAGCCCTAAAGACATGAACATTCCATCCTACACACACACACACACAGCTGTTCACATACACACACATCCGCATGGCTTCAAAGACCCTCTCTCAACCTGTGAAAAATTCACTTTAAAACATCTTCAAATAAATCAATTTCCTCCTGCTTTAACCATCATCAGAAACATGTTTGAAGTTATGCTTTTTATTAGCGGGGAGGGCAGGAGGATGGTAATAATTTTTTTCCTCCCTTCCACTTTCCCTCTGCTCTTCTCCCCTCCTCTCCGCCTTCCTTTGCACCTCCTTCTGCGGGCTATAAACTTAAAGTTACAAGTGTCACTCGGTTCATGTATGTGAATGTGTGCCAGTGCATGCTCCTGCAGCGCACGTGTGTACATGTGTGTGCATTTATGCAGGCATGTATTTCATGTGTGTCGGTCGGTTGACTGTCCTCAAGAGAGAGAGAGAGAGAGAGAGCATGTTTGATGTTTCCCCTGTCCCATTTATTTTTGAACATTAAGTATTTGGCATGTCCCTTAAATCACTCTCTGACTTGAAAAAGGGAACATGAAAACACTATGTACTTACATGTTCCTGGATCCGTACACCCCCCCCCCCCCCCTCCCCCTTTGGGAGACATATCCCCATATCATGTGTACTATATGTCTACAGCGCATCCACGGGACATATCCTGTAGACACATTTACACACATTAAAGAGGTCTGACTCAAAGTGCAAGTTGTATTTTGAGAACCTCTTGTCTTTCTTCCTCACTTGTATGCTTATGATTATTCTAAGAACTCCATATCAAAACATAGAGCAGTTCAGTTGAGGGCAAATATGGGGAAGCCGACTATCAGGAAAGAAATTAAAAGGAGAAGTGGGATCAAAGAAAAAGGGCAGAAGGAGGTGGAGTGGGGTTGGGTGCGTGGGTGGGTGGAGAGAAGTGTGGAATAAGGTAGAGAGAGGTGTGAGTGTGAGGAAATGGTTTCACTTTAACAACATTAGATAGATGGATATCTATCCTGACGGGTATAAAAGGGATCCAACCCACATGTGTGTGTCTGAGTGAAGAAGTGGGGGGGGGGGGGGGGGGGGTTCCAATGAAATCGGACAAGCTCTTTCATCATTTAATCACCCTGTAATGGGCCTCGAATGACCCTCACCTACACACTCACCTACCTCCCCCATAGCCCTGCTGTTTTACCTCTCTATCTCTCTCTCTTACACACACACACACACACACACACACACACACACACACACATCCTCACAGTGGTTAGAGTGTTGAGCAGCAGGTGTGTTGATTAGGCAGGTGTTGCGCTGGCCGTGTGTGTGTCTTGTCTGGTCTCTTCTCCCTATCTCCTCTCATAATCTAGCAGCTGGATAGAGACTGTCGGATTAACACTGAGCCAGGTTAACACTGAGCCATCACAGTAGTAAGACACTGCCTCCAACCGGGTTCACATGCTATTCTGGGGCCCAGTCAGTAGCTTAAGTCCTGCACAGTGCTGTAATGGTTAGACAGACCACCACATGGTCCGAGTCAGTACGCAAACAATACTACTCAAATGGGCTTGGGAAATACAATAAATTCCCTCTGCTCATTGTATTTAAAGGTGCTACAAGGAACTTTGTAGGAATTGTGGTGAGAAAGTGAGATCATAAGGCTGTAATAATCAAGCAAAGAGTATTTAATAATCAAGCAAAAGAGTATTCAATCAAACAACAGAGGCTTCATGTTCTATCCAGTAAGAACATGGAGGTCCATCCGACCCAGCAAGCCCCGCGATGACTTTCTGAGAAGAATGGCCCCGATCAGATGGCAAGTCACATCTTAAATACATGTCAGCTCAGCATCAACAATAGTGTTGTGTGTTTCAATTGGCAGTCAGGTGAGGGGGAGGGGGAGGGGGTGGGCGTGGGGGAGGGCTCAGTGACAGACTGTTTACTGTTGCAGGGGGGGGGGGGGGTATCCAAGGGAGGGGGCGGGGTTGGGGAGGTGCAGTCTGAGTACTCTTCAATACACATTTGAGGAATTTAACCTTAGACATACAGGAGTAATACAAGATAAATACAATGTTTCCTATTACATTAATAAGCATTCCAACATTCAATATTTCTGGAACAGTTGAATTTTTCCTCGGATGATCATGGAGTACAGCAAAAGGGACCATCAGTGCAAATAATACACTTTTTACATAGTTTTTCTTAATGCCTTTGTCATGGGTATGCTCACCTAGGACGTACACATTTAAACTTGTGTACTCATTTAATAACTATTTCCTAAGGAAATGACCACTGCTGTTGTTCTTCTTCTTAATTGTTAGCCTATGTTCATGTCTGTTAATTCAGAAAGGATACCATCACTTTTCAAATCCTAAGATGATCCTTCGCATACGGGGAGCCTTTTTTATTTTACTTGCGAAATAGAACAACATGGGATAATTACAAAGAAAACCTTAATACATTATAAATTATAATAAGCCTCTAAGACTCCAGTTTAAAATCCTGCCATTAATCAAAACACCAATTACTCTATTAGTTTTTACAGAGAACACTAAATCTGAGAGCAAAAAGAAACCAAAGGAAATCAGTAATGGAATACTATACATCATTGTCAATATGTCAACGGTTGTGGTTAGTTTGAACATTGTTTTGAAAGGACAGGCATTTGCATATGATCTTTATTTACAGGAATAAGTCATTAAGATCAAATTCAATTTCCCCACTAAGCTATAATTATAATTCTTTGTTTTTTTCTCTTCCCTTCCGTGCTGTATAGTTGCCATGGTGAAATAATAAGACAAAACCAGCCAATCCCTCTGGTTTATCTCACAGCTGTTGCAGTAGTGTTTTGACCTTGAGGGGCTTCCATAAATGGATCTGAAAACACCCAGCCCTGTGTTTTTTTAAGCAGGCAGGGAGGGACTAGCAAAATAACAATAATGTGTTGGGAGAGCGTTGGGGAAAACAAGATTTGAGCAGCATTTAATTGAAGAATGCAATTGACAGATGTGGAGAAACATGCAGAGAGGGTTGATTATTCACTGGGATAAACGGTTATAGAAAGTCGAGAGTTTGTCTTGCCTTTCTAGAGCAGCACATCTTGACACGCTCATTTTGGCCTGTACCTCATATACACCTTGTAACTTCCAATGTTAAATAATAGATATTTTGTTTCCAGACTTTTTTCAAAATCTGCAGTGACACCGGTTATGATGATGTGTTGCTCCTGGTTTACAGGTGCTGGTACCTATGAGGGCTGAATTCAAAGGAAAGATGATTGAGGTGGACATCTACGAAGCGGGAAAACACTTCCTCAAAGGCCGACCAGTAGAAGACCGCAAGCCTTTCACTCCCTCCATTGCTGCACCGCTTCAAAAAGGACAGGTGTCGGGCCTGACGCAGGTAAACACACACACACACACACACACACACACACACACATGCCTGCAAACACTTTTATTATGTGAAATGCCCTAGAATCACATTTGGTGTCCCCAAATCATCACAACAACACTGTAAATGAAAGTGACATCAAAACAAATGCAAAGCGAGTCAAATTCATACGTGTATGTTAACACAGTCATCACGTTATGGTTAATTGAACACAAGTAATATTGATTATTGTAAACTACTTACATAGAATAAACTTTAAATAGAATATACTGGGTGGCATAAAAGAAAAGGGGTAACACACAACAACTGTATCTCTTGACATAAAGGTAAGCATATGGAATGGAGAGTTAAAATAAAGGGATCCTTCCTGGCTAATGCAGACATTCGGGTTTCTACACACTTCCACACATGCATGCAGTATAGATGAGTATCTATTCCTTTCAGATGTTCTGACAGATGTCTTGATTCATGGTCTATGATCCAATATGAAGATGATTTATTTTTTTTACAAATAGGAATTAATGTGCTTTCAAGACTAAACGATTCAATTTAAATCAGCTGCAAATTAATATTCAACTCCGATGACATTCCTTTACTTTAATGAAAGTGTATGCATTTTGAGTTACTGGTTTTCAAAAGGCACATTTAGTATTGAATGAGAAATACACCATAAGATTGAAGAGATGGTATGGCAAGTCACTTCAGGAGATAGCTTTTTTTAATTATATGATACAAACTGGGTATTGTTTACCTTGGTCCAGCAGTCGGATCGTAATAGGAGCGCCAGATGTTGAAAATAATACGTTATATGACTTCTGCTATTCTATTCAGCCACAGAGATTAAGGGGCGAATAATTGTTTTGATGTTTTTCAAATCAATTGGATATACCTTTTTATATACTGGTGAAGAGCAAGCAACCATTAATCAGATGCTTATATAGTGTGTGTGTGTGTGTATACTGTATATGAGTGTGCTTCTGTCTATCTGCTGCACATGTATTCAAGTGAACGAGACCTCTCGCATTTTGCAGGTTATGAGAGGTCATATTGTACTGCTCTGTCAAAGTCTCTCAGTGTGGTCATTCCTTATCAAAACAGTTGTGTTAACAATAGGCTATTCAAATTTCTGTTCAGTCAGCAAATGAATGAGGTGTGTGTGTGTGTGTGTGTGTGTGTGTGTGTGTGTGTGTGTGTGTGTGTGTGTGTGTGTGTGTGTGTGTGTGTGTGTGTGTGTGTGTGTGTGTGTGTGTGCGCGTGTGTCTCTGTCTGTATGGTGTCTGTCCACATTTTTAATCCATGCTCGCTGCTGCAGTTTGTAGAAAATCACCAGTGTACCAGGCGTGAGATAAGTAATTTAAGATAAGCAGTGGCTGGCTAAATTATCCTCTGTCTTCCTTCCCAGCACATGCACACACACACACACGCATGCACGCACACACACACACATACAGACATGCACGCACACAAGCACCAACACCATGTTAATGTATCTGTTTCACTGCATGTTATTTTTCACTCTGACTAGCCATAGCTTATAGCTCAGGACATGGAGCCACAGAGCAGAATATGATACACTTTCTAATTTCACACTCCATCAGCCTTTACTGCCAGACAGAGAGGGAGGGGACCAGAGGAACAGACAGAGACATGCAAGAGAGAGGGGGACACTGATGAAGAGGAAAGCAAGCAGAGAGAGAGAGAGAGAGAAAAATGGATGGCAGAGAATGCGATAAGAAAGAAAGAAAAAGAGGTTTCACAGCAAGCCAAGGGACACGTCACTTAGCAATGAAAAGTTCAGCAGCGGGGCCTAGACCTTGTAAAACTAGTTGCCTCATAAAGCCTGTAACTGTAGCACATCCAACACGCACGCTAGCATTGGTTTGCCTGGCTCCTTTTCTTTCCCCCTACACTGGCACTGTTTTAACTTTCTTCGACATTCTTACACAGCACGCCCAGGCCTTCATTTGTCTTGGAACACATGTACTGTCCTGCAGTTAGATTTATAAAGATGCACGCGCGCACACACACACACACACACACACACACACACACACACACACACATCAGAATTTCTTAACTATTTTCTGTCACACTTTATCTGGTCCTAATAATACCTTCAAATACCTTTCTTCAGATATTTCTTGACGCTAATTATTTCCAGTCCTATAAGATCTATGTGTCTCAGGAGTTTTATTCAGAAGAAAATAAAGGCAAAGACATCATCTCCACCACATTTTAAGAGGGCACATTTTCAGTTTGTGTCTGTTTTACACCCTTGAGTGAAACCATGAGGCCTTGGGGTTTTTTTTGGGGGTGGGGGGGGTGTATAAAATGTATTACGGCTATTTGTGTATATGGGTACAGTCAGTGGTGCAATGGTTTGAGCCTACTACACGGTTGGCAGCCACGGCAAAAGGAAGTCATGGCAACAGCAACAAAAGAGAGTGAAACCAAATGTGCACTTTCTAAGGTTGGGTTAAAAATGTGACAGCATCAGAGCAGGAGTCAGGAATGAATGTAGGCCAACAATGCAGAGAGAGAGAGATGGACAAACAGGTTGACTGGCAGTTCAGTGTTTGTTGATAGACAGTAGTATATCTGGATTTACAAAAATGTATTGATGCTTATCTCTGCTTTCCACAGCATACTGGCAGTTAATATATTGTTATGTCAAGTGATCCTGCTGCTCATCTGTAATCCATAGTCTTTATGACCTGCATTGTGGGTGTTCAATGATAGCACATGATTGGAGCACAATGCTAATAGCTAAGTGTCCTAATGGCTTGGAAACACAGCTGTATCTGCAAGCAACACATGCATACACACTTACAGTCTGTACAGGCCTCTGGTATATGAGATGTGCATGCCATTTGTTCAGCATCTGTTATTTATTAAAGGTTAAGTGAGCGATTCTGGAGTACGCTTGTTTTCAAAATCAGTAAATATCTCCTCACGCTACCTGTCCGTACTGTGTGTGCCCTGGAAAAAAATCAGCTGTTTGTTACACCTAGGCTCTGTATACTGGTATGTAAACAAAGCGTGGAACGTGCCTTTTACAGACCCTAGGCTGTGTATTAAAACATAAAAACAATTCAGCGTGCACACAGTATGGACGGTAAGCGGATTGTGAGGATTTATTCACTCATTCTGTCTAAAAGCATTCTCCAGAATCCCTGACTCCACCTTTAACTAATGTTATTATAACTGAACTGAACATACGCATGCACTCACTCAATGCAGTTAAATCAGTGCATTGAATGCAATCTGACACTGGCATACCCATATATGCACTTATCTGAGAACACGCACTTGTGCACACACACACACACACACACACACACACAATAGGGGCTGCTGTCCTATACATATTTAAAGAGCAGCTATTCTCTATGAGTCTCCGCGTGAGTCCACCACACACTGAGCTGTGTGTGTGTGTGTGTGTGTGTGTGTGTGTGTGTGTGTGTGTGTGTGTGTGTGTGTGTGTGTGTGTGTGTGTGTGTGTGTGTGTGTGTGTGTGTGTGTGTGTGTGTGTGTGTGTGTGTGATGAATGAGTGATTAGAGAGGGCCGGTAGATGCTCAGCCCCGTGTCTTACAGCTGAGTCTATAATTACAGGCTTTCGGCAAGAGAGCGAGAGAGAAAGCGTGGAATGAAGGAGCAGGAGGAGACAGCATGTGTGATGAGCTCCATGATAACTGGCTAGCTGATAGACAGACCGATAGTCCTTGCTTTGTCGTTTCATCTAAGATGCAGAGGAGCGTCGTGAAGAGAGAGTGAAAAAGAGAGAGTGAAAAAGAGAGAGTGGTAGATAAGTGGCTGATTGGATAGGCAGGCTGAACCCACTAAGGCCTGTGATGTCCATCCATTTGTCGAAAGAGGAACAAAGTGAGAGATCTATCATTTCACGGACAGAGAGAGAGAGAGAGATGATTGCACACCAGCCAGCATCCTTGCCTTATGTGTGTGGGAATGAATGGAGCGATATGGCCGGATGGATAGATGGATGGATTTATAGAGGGGAGTGAAATGTGAAAGCTTGTGTGGACAGCTGTGGAATGGATGGACCTGAAAGTGGACCGATAGATATATGGGTGCTTGGTGTCTTGGATGCACTCTGTGATGGTTAGACGGCAATAGCATGGATGTGTGAATAATGAATATATATACAGTATGTATAGACAGGTATAGGAATTATGGATGGATGGTTGAGTAGTTATCTGGGGGCAAATGGACTAAACTTTGCTGAAATGTGGAGTGTCTCAATGTCTCTTCTCTAACCCACCCAAACCCCTCACTCCCTGCTTATTCTTAGCCAATCATACCTAAAGTCACTAGTCTTGCAAAACATAGATTTCCTTGTAGATCGTGGATGCCTTTTAAAAAAGTTATTAAGATGGCATACCTTTTATATGTTTATATTATATTGTGATTAAATGTCATTTAACCGAACAATTCTATTGTCATTTAGAGCATCAATGTAGGAATAAGAATATTTTTTGCATACATTTATGTAATTTACGCCATCTCAGTCTGAAGACACAGCTGATATGACTGTGATCAAAAAAAACTTTGTCAGTTTGAGAGACTGTTCAAAGCACCATCATGCTGTTTTAATAGACATGACATGAGCAATATGTTATAAATATATCATAATCATAATCATATAGATCTATATAGAGCTTCCTGCTTTAAACACAAAAGATGTGCAGCATGTCCCAGATGCAGCAAAATGTGAAAATAAAATTGCAGTATTGGTTCTTCATCCCAGTACCCACTACAATAAACTACAGTGCACCACACCACTGTGCATGACAAGAACATACTTTTTAAGTATGTTCTTGTTAATTGGTAAACCTAACTCTACTAACAAGGGTTCTTGCTACTTCATTGCTACTAAATGGTTGATGTTACACCCTTGAGCACAAGAACATTTTGTCTTTCTAAATGTTTTTCCTTTGTTCACTTAGGTAAGATTGTATGGGGCCTTCGGTCCTGCCAACCCCCCTCTCCCCCATTCTGTTTGTTTTTTATTCTTTTTAGGTTTCTTCTCCATCTCTGTGGTTTCTGTCCACTTTGTTCTCCCCGTCTTTCCCCTCCTTTTTTTGTTTTGCTTTCTGTTTTTCAGCCTGACTTTGTCCCTCTCCTTCATTCTTTCCTTCTACCTCATACCTTTGTGTGATATGTGGCATGTTCATTTGAAAGGATGTTTTGGCCATTTCATTCCATGCAACAAGGCCAAGGTTTCCCAGGGAGAAAAAATTTGCTTTTTATTGACATGGATGACATCTCCTATTCTGGTGACTCTTTTTCTACACATCTCTCTCTCTCTCTCTCTCTCTCTCTCTCTCTCTCTCTCTCTCTCTCTATCTCTCTCTCTATATATATATATATATATATATATATATATATATATATATATATATATATATATATATATATATATATATATATATATATATATATATATATATGTCCTTCATTCACAGAAACAGCACTTTCTGCAGAAAGGGAAGGACAGTAATGAGTCTTTTAGTTGGACACAATAGCACAGAAAGCACTCAACAGCTTGGTGAAGGAAAGGAAAAAAGAGAAAGTATATCTTCACCAGCCCTCATCGTCAGATGAAATTAAATGATAGAAGGGACAGGTGGAGAGAGAGAGAGGGAGGGGGGCAGAAAATGAAGCAAGAATGAAAGAGAGAGAGAGAGAGACGGAGAGATCAGGAGACAGGAAAGCAGCTTGAGTGCCATCCAATAATCAGCTTCTTTTCGCAGCATACTTTCTCAAGGAGAGGGATAGAATGGGAGAGGGAGGAGAGAAAGGCCCTGCTCCCTCCTTAAGACATAATTGACGGTTCGTATGGAACGCAGAATAGGAAAAGGAGATTTTTTTCTTTCTTTCTTTTTCTTTCTTCTTCACTTCCTCTCTATTTACTTGTTTTCTGTGTTATTCGTGTCCTGTTCCGCGCGCGTGTGTGTGTGCGCGCGCATGTGTGTACGGTCAATTTATAATTGTATCTTTATGGATTCTTGCATAGGCTGAGTGGGTGGGATTGCTTGTACTTTGCATCATAATGCTTACAGTACATAAACAGACACCCAGAGACATACACTACAGGTTCAATGGTAAACTTAAGCTTGTACACACACATTTATATACACACATACAGCGATGCACATCACCCCCCTGGTGTGAGTGGCGGACTCCTAGCCGCAGGCAATATGAGACCCTGGATGTACACACACACACACATTATGTAGACGAAATGCACAAACACATAACCAACACAAACATTCACACACACAGGCATACCACTCCATAGAAAATCTGTATTTCTCCCCAAACAATTGAACCGTTCCACGTTAACATGAAGCTGTTATGGATTGTTGCTTTGATGTTGCGTTATGCACACATGTTGTCATCTATATTGTCTGTAGAATAACAAAAAGACAAAGATTAGGCTTGTCTTTTCTGGTTGGGATACAGTTAATCCTCTCAAATCCATTTTTAAACAATTTTTTTGTTTTTTTTTAAATGTCAAAGGGTTTTGCTTAGCCTTTGCATGACTTTGTTTACTCTAGTGGCATATATAATTTGTTTTTTTCCCCCTACCAAACGGCCTGCATAGCTATTTTTAAGCATTTCATTTAGCACGTCAAATTGTATTACATGGCCTGCACTTTGTGTATATTGAAGAACCAAAGTCGCAGTAACAAAAGAAAAAAAATGTTAAGCCATCAAAAATATCAGGCCCCCGTCTATTTTCAGTATTCTTACCTAACATGTCAAATGGCATCACACAGGCTCATTGTGTTCTGTTTATTTGAAATGTCAGAGGGTTTATAATGCCCCCCCCTGCTCTGAGGCGTTGCTTTTGAAGCACACATGGAAGATGTAAACAACAAAGCCAAACACTGTTTGAGGGAAGAAGAAGAAAAAAAAAACAAGTTTAGTTATTGAGTGATTCATGTCTCTTTCTTTCACGTTATCGTAAAAATAGACTTCTCCCAAGTAGAAGCTTTGTAAACAAACTCTTCCGAGCTTTAGTAGGCGAGTCACCCAATGGCTTTGTTTTTATTTGATCTTGAATGTAACCTTCCTCTTAAGCACACCATACTGTCTCAACATTATTACAGCTGCAGTTTTGTGGAAGTTTATTGAAGTTGATTATTTTGATTGGAATAGTATTTGATTGGGAAAGAAGGTTAACTTGCTTTACAACCCATCTCTCACATAACAGTACATCTCAGCGAAAAGTGGTCTGTTGAGTAGTTTTATTAGCAATCTATAGGCAAATGTTCCCAGTTATATTTGAACTGGACAACATGACGAGAGCCTTGGTGAACCCTAAGACATTCCCTAAGCTTTAGTTTCATCAGGCTGGGATGTTTAGAATCCTATCCCCTCTCCTATTTGGCTAAGCAACTGTTTAGATTTCTGGATGTGTATATAGACTGATACGAGAGAAGATTTTTTTTAATATTGCTAATGGTACCCACAATAGGCAGCAATATTCACTTATACCTGTTTCAGTATTGGGACCCAACTGAGAAATGGAATCTGCCCTCTTTAATCCCAAACTACTTTATCAACTAAGACACATTTCCTGGAATTACTCCCCAGCACATGGCTTGTTTGATTTTAAAAGCTATTTTAAACATCAGGTTACTTAATGTTACGATGTATAATGTTAAAAATAAATCTAATTGTATATAGTATCACTGTGAGTTGATTATGCCCCGAAATGATGTCACATAAGTGCTTGGTTTGGGCATACACCTCACTGACTTCTGACTGGAAGCAGCAGCTGAGACCAAAAAGCAGTTAAAAGCAACGCCGCAGTAACACCACATTGAATAAGAGTAAGCAAACAGCAACCATTTCTCACTTTTTGATTGTTTTATGGTAGATAGACCTGAAGATATTGATTTCCATGCCCATGGCCTGCAGACACTAGCAGAAGCACTCATGCGTTTATTGCTTCTGTTGACTGTAATTTTGCACTTTCTGTGGCGCAGTGGAAAAAAAGTGGGCTTGCACAAACTACACATCATGTTATGGTTGAATTGACATTTATGGAATATTCAGATTTATTTGAGAAATAGAAAAGAAATTAAGATTTAAACTCTGTATGCTTATGTAAACGTGTGTTTTGTGTGTGTCTGTGTGAGTACACCTATATATATATATATAGTCATTATGTTTGCCAGGGCGCCTCCCTAGGGAGGTGTTCCAGGAGCGTCCAGCTGGAAGGAGGCCTCGGGGAAGACCCAGGACTAGGTGGAGAGATTATATCTCCACACTGGCCTGGGAACGCCTCGGGATCCCCCAGTCAGAGCTGGTTGATGTGGCCCGGGAAAGGGAAGTTTGGGGTTCCCTGCTCAAGCTGCTGCCCCCGCGACCCGATTTTGGATAAGCGGTTGAAGATGATGATGATGATGATGATGATGATGATGATGATGATGTTTGCCTGTCTCGTCATGAAGAAAAGAGTGGTGTCAAAGTGTAACTTGACACTGTGTTATTGTGTGTGTGTGTGTGTGTGTGTGTGTGTGTGTGTGTGTGTGTGTGTGTGTGTGTGTGTGTGTGTGTGTGTGTGTGTGTGTGTGTGTGTGTGTGTGTGTGTGTGTGTGTGTGTGTGTGTGTGTGTGTGTGTGTGTGTGTGTACACTTGTACGCCCATGTATTGTGCCGTGTCAGAGGCTTTTACAGTTGCAGGCTTAGGTACATTTCAGATGACAGATAAAAAGAGGAAGACAGAAAGAGAACATGACTCCAGTTCCCCACTGAGCCTCTGTTCCCCTTTTTGTTATTATAATTTTTTTCATATCCAGCTTTATCAATCTTCATCCACTCACCAACCTAACGCTTGTCATCATTTCCACGGTTTTGAACAAAAACATTGTTTTTTTGTATCAGTAAATATCTCAAAGATTAAATTCCCCCTCCCGTCCCTCTGTCCAGTTGTACATACAGCTGCAACTCATCGTGATTGTCACTGTGACTTTGGCAAACCATCCGTGACTAAGGAGCCTGTTACACGATCGGTTTAATCACACACACACACACGCGCGCACACACACTTAAGCCACTTCCACGCTGTCTGTGTGTGTGTCTAGAGTGACTCTGACAGCTGGTGAGGATCATGTGAGAAATGTGACCACTGTGTATTGTGTTTTTTCTGGCTCTGGTGATGAGGCGGCGATGGTGTGCATGTCACCACGTGTATCTTTGTGTGAATATGTCGATGTGTTGGCCGAGCCTGTACCAGACCCCAAAGCCAATTATTTTATTTTTTTTAAGGTTAATTTGTGGAATTGTAAAAAAAAAAGAGGAATTTGAGAGTCCTGCTGGACCCTTAGTGAAACGTACAGAGTGTGCTAGCCAGTGTGCACCCTTGTTGTTTGTGTAAGAAGATTTTAAAGTAGGATTACTTTGCTTTGTTCTACCACTGAGAGCAGATAGCCATTATCTACCAAAGGCCTCCATGACACACACACACACACACACACACTTAACTCACAAATGCCATCGCTCTTACTCTTTATTTCTCGCAGACATATGCAATGCACTCAGCATGCCAGCTAGCAGGTGGTGAACTACCATAGAAAAAGCCGCATCTCTCTTTTTTTTCTGCCCCCCTTTTCTTCCTCTCCATCCTCTCCTCATTTCTTCTCTCCACTCCTCCTCTCCCTATCTCCCCCACTGTGCCGACACACACACCTACTGGCACTTGGATTTTCACTTATCCTCGATACTGGTAATAGATTTTTCTTTTTAACTGTACTATTCAATCTCTCTCCCGGGCCCCCCTGTTGTTAGAAGACACCTGCAGAGTGACAGACAAATGGATAGATAGAGAAGGTGGCACAGTATATACCTGGCCTGTCAGTGCAGAGAATGATAATGGTTTTGGTTCTCAACTTTTTTTTCTTTCTTTTTTTTCGTTTCATGAATCCCTTTGCTCTAAGTGTGCTACTACTCCTTTTGTCTCCGTTCGCATTAAATATTCATCCTTGTCCTTTTCTTCCTTAGCGGTAGATTTACCCTATTAATTTAATTTAGTTGAAGTCTTTCTGTGTATAAGGCAGCCAATATCATTCTTATAAAAGTATGTGTCCTCTAATGAATGGGCCAATGTTTGATAAACGATTTAAGGACAGCGCAACCTCCCTGAAGAGTGCTTTTCAAATACATTATTGCTGAAGAATTGGATGAGTGATTTGAACCCATGACAGGAACAGCTACATTCATTTTGATCACATGGTAACAATTTACAATAAAGGTACATGCATGAACTGTTAGTTAATTTTGTATTCATGCTATGGACGGTTAGTTTATGCTTATTAAGCATTCATTAACTGTTAGTGCTTGGTTTTTTATGGTTAGTTAAAGCTTGGTAAAGCATTCAATATGCTTAGTTAACCATTGCTTCGTTAGGCATTAACCTAGCATAACGGTAAGTGAATGCTTAGTTGATGCCTATTAAACATTAGCTAAGCAGTAACTAACAGTTTATACATTGACCCTTATTGTAAAGTGTTACAGATCACGTTTATACAGTTAAGAGGCTCATTGATGGGCAGCACGTGCACTATGACAGGGATATGACACGTTAACCGACGTACACCCTAAAAAAGCACCACCGTTATCGTTTTTCACGCATCAAAGCAGCAACAAAACAGCGTATTGGTTTCGCCATTAGGGAGTCGGACAACGATCATAACATCAAGCAAAATGTGGACTCATAAGCCAGACCTCTTGTTACTCATTCCCCCTCCACCTATTGTCTGCAGTCAGTGCGTGAGTGACCCACGGATGTGTCACGTAGGCGTAGTCGGTCATAGTATCCATCCTGCATTGTGCGTGCTAACAAGAGGACACCATTGAGACACAACGGCGAGGAAGAAGAGTGGGTGGCTAAGGTAGAATTCAGAGAGGACAAGGGAGCGGGAGGTACGCCGAGGGTTGAGAGGCAGAGGACAGACGCTATGCAGCTGCTCACACACACACACACACATGCATGCACGCATAGCCATGTTCATGCAACACGTGTATGCATTCACTGACTTTTACATGCAAAAACCTACCATGTATACAAAACATATGCATACAAATGATCCAAATTTGCAACTCAATTATATTTCAGAGTTTTTCCTTAAGTTTTCTAATCATAAGAACTTTTTAGCAAACGGAAGTACAGCGAGATATGAAGAGTCAACCTACTTATAATTATTATCAAAGACAAAGGCTCTTGCAGTTATCCCCCAGTGAACTTGATTAAAGGTTATTCTAGAAAGCCGCTGATCAATCGCTCAATATCTGCCCACATAATCTACCTTTGAGGTGATAAGGCATTTTACCCAGCTGTCATCCATGGAGGAGACGTATAGGATTTCCTCCAAGGTCATCCAGATTGATTCTCACTCCCAACCCAGAGATGTTGACAAGTGTTCCCTGCTCTCGTCCAATTTGTTTAACGCTCAAATTAAAGAGCCACATCTTGCGCAGGATTATTTATTTGCCAATCAATTGGCTTGAGCTTGAAATGGCACCGCAGGTCTCTCTCCCACTCCACAGACGTCAAGAGAAAATGAAACTGAATAAACATGTCATCAAAACTGACTGATGATCAATGAAGGGAGGCTTGGGGGGGGGGGGCCAGGGAGAAATAGGGGCGCTGGTTATCAGTATTCCTTGTTGCCATCGGAATTATATATCGGAGCCAAAAACCATTAACCATTGAAAAATGACAGCTTATTTTTGCAATGGTGCATTCCACGTAGGTGCTTTTTAGTGTCGTTTCAGTGAACTGCATATTTTCTGCTAATGTGCCATTGTTCACGTTTGCATGTTTGACTATAGGTGACATCATGTGAAACACACGGCCCCAAAGCAGTCATTGCTTCAAGTTCACATTTTCAACATCATTTCCTATGTTACTATATAAAGAACAAGTTGCATGTGTAAGTTGTACTTGCTATGGAAACTTTGAAACTATAACACACTCTCTAGTCACAGCTTTGGCTACCTCATATGTTTTCAGCGTCTCCCAGAGCCTCCCTATACGTTATATCACAGTGCACCTTCCTCCACATCAGCTTGATTCAATAGACAGCACTCTGTAATAATTAGATCACCACCAAAACTGCATTAACTGCTCGCACAGAGATAATAGCGTCGTAATTGAAAGGCACTCATTTGCATAAGCGAATGGCTGGTTTTATGAATGCTCTCATCCACAAAATTTATAATCAGTGAATCTTAAAATTCTGTTTATTATTGTGTCAGTAATTTCCCCCAAGGAAACTGAGGAGAGAGAGAGAGAGAGAGAGAGAGAGAGAGAGAGGGACAGAATGTGAAAGGACAAGAGGGAAAGGAAAGGGGGAAGAAATTATAAAGTCCTGTAATTCCCCAAAGTCATAACACCACTGAAATATCTATGGATCTTAATATCAAGTGGCATGAATAGATTTATTTGTAAATGTAGATAATTATCTCCAGCAATGATCCGTAAAGGGTAAGTTATATACCATCTCACATGAATGGTTATTTTATGAAGAACCAGAGGGGCTGAGTGAATTACGATTTGCCTGATGGATGTGGCAAAATATACTCCATATATATTCAAAACAACACAATGAGAATTTTGGTCCTCTGCTTCTTTCTTCTTCCTCTTTCTTACCTTCTGACAATTCATGTTTAGCTGTGGTCTACCCAGGATTGCTCTTTGCTACCTTTTCACTATCATCCCCTTCAACACATTATGAAATATGAAACCCAACTCTTCCATTACAGACATCTGAAGTGTTGGATCCAACTGACACTTTTCAGGACTCTCTGTTTGATCTGTGACTGTGGCCGGTTGATATAATCTAAACATGACCCTCTAATGATGAATAACGGACATGACTTATGCATTGAGCTGCAATGATCTCCGTGTCCACAAATGTGTGGGAGAAGACTGTGTGTCTGTTTGCACACATATGTGGGATATTCACATAATATCAAAGGAGATATTAACATTCCAATTTGAACTATTTAGCCCCCAGTGGTCTCTTTGTGAAGGAGATGTCTGGCAAAGGAGGCGACCTGGTGGCCTTCATGACAAACACAATCTCTCGGCCGGTTGATATAATCTAAACATGACCCTCTAATGATGAATAACGGACATGACTTATGCATTGAGCTGCAATGATCTCCGTGTCCACAAATGTGTGGGAGAAGACTGTGTGTCTGTTTGCACACATATGTGGGATATTCACATAATATCAAAGGAGATATTAACATTCCAATTTGAACTATTTAGCCCCCAGTGGTCTCTTTGTGAAGGAGATGTCTGGCAAAGGAGGCGACCTGGTGGCCTTCATGACAAACACAATCTCTGCCATGTTAATTGAAATAGGTAATTTTTAACCACCAAAGGGTTTCAATTCATGTTTGACTGCAAGTGGACATCATTTGAATAGTTCTCATTTGAGTAAGAGCGAGGGGGGATTAGGCTGAGACCCTCGTATCTGATCCCGGAATCTCTACTTCTCTGCAGAGCCGAGCAATCAGCAAATTCCCTTTTAAAAAAAGTCAGTATTTATGCGTTGTATTGTTATTACAGTGGTAGAATGATAATAAATATGGAGGCATCAAAAAATCTCCATATTTCTAAGTCTCAGTCTAATGTGGTTGTCTTTCTGTATTTCCCCCCCACAGGAGCAGTTGGCCAATGGCGTCAATGGTCCCGCCTCTTTGCCTCCTCCAGCTGTTGTGTTGATTGGCTCCTACAGTGTGGACAGAGAACTCCTGAAGAAGTTCATAATGGGGATCACACTGGTAGCAGCCATCTTGTCCTACGTTGTAGAGAAAATGTACTGATGGTACAGCAGCTACAGTAGAAGAGTAGAGTAGAAGGAGGTTGTCAACCAGGGAGAGGACAGTGTCATCATATGAGGCTAAACAGTGTGTGTGTTTGTATTTGAAGCGGGCGAATAATGTGGTAAAACTGTCTCCTTTGATCCCCCGAAACATGCTCTCATTTGATTTGATTTCAACCCAGATACAAACAGAACAAAGTCAGTGTCACCTACACAGCCATGGATTATTTGAATATTTTGCGAGATTTTAAGTTCAGTTAAATGTCAAACTTTTTAATTAAATTGTTTGCCACCTGGCATTTGACTCATTTTGCTCCAAAGTGATGCCAGTGTGTGTGGACATGACAGGCCAGCAGCTTCTTCTTCTTCTTTTTTTTTTTTTTTTAAACGTACATCCTTGTCACACAACATTTTAATCAGAATCTATTTGGAGTACATATTCTGTTTCATTTGTTTTTTTCATTATGATTGTTGAACATTTTCTCAGTGTAGGCTATTAAAGGAAAATGTTACGCTCCGTCTATTGGTAACTGAACGGCCTGACATTGTCCATTAACTGGTAGAAAAATGTTTGGGTCCCGTTTTGGGTCTATATAGATGTTTTACAGATAGTAAAGTTAACACAACTAAACTAGTTGAACACATTCTGTACCAGAACAAAGTCTGCTGACAATGAAATATATGACACCTTTTTTTTTTTTATGTACTGAGCAGTTAGATTTAAAAAATTGTTGTATAGATTCCCATTCTCCTTTTGGTTGATTGAATTGTGCTTACCATAGTTATTTTATTCAGTGGAGAAGAGTAATTATGTGTATAATACTAATATTAAAGGTAATGTGCAACCTTCATTTCAAAGTATTTACTTTTGAATTAGGGACTATAGGAAAATATATTTTCATTGATAACAAAAGTTGTTTTAACATGTTATTCTTTTGTTAAAGTGTTTCAAAAAGTGTATTGTGTGTTTTTATTAATATGGGTTTATCCTCATACATCAAAGTCAAGTTGAAGTATTTTGATAACAAACTGACTATTGGCCAAGTTGACAATGCTGACTGTTGATTGACGCTCATTAATGCCCCCTTATTTTGTCCTTCAGAACACTGCACACACAGAGTGATTTGTTTTCATTGGTATGTGACTTCAAGAGTTGTTCCATGATGTCTCACAAACCTGTTGTCATGTCTTACTGATCACTACCTCTGAGTTTTCTGTTGCCTGCGCCGTTACAATGGAAGGCAAATGGGAATTATGTTTGTGGAGCTCACAGCATTGAAACTGCATTGTTTCTTTTAAAATACATTATCCCCTGTTACTCTGGGTTGTCCATATATTTTCCTATTCATCTATGGATCATCCAAATGTCTTGCATTGGTGTGGCAGAATACATCTCAGACGGGTATCTCAAATTGTTCTCATTGCTAGACATTACAAGAGGTAAGATATTTTCTTTTCTTTCTCAAATTCAGGTGAAGTGAACCAGCAATTTAACTACTCTATTAATATGTGTACCACTAATGGTGTATGTATATTGTCTTAGATAGTTATAATTGTTACAAAAGCTTGCAGCTATATATTGTTTTTGTCCTTTATGATGATGAGTATTATTGACCATACTAAACAGTGTAATAAAAGACAGAATCAAATAGTTATGAGTGACTGGTTATTTGAATTATTAACTGCTGAAGTTTTGACTATTAAACAAGTCCCATAGAACTGATATGGGAGAGTCCCGTGTCTCTTTACAGCGCGATGTATAGCTCAGTTGTTGTCATGCAGTGTGCCTGTGTTTCTCTCTTATGTCTTTCTGTTTTGAGGTACAATAGTACCAACATGTGCTCCGACATTTCCGACAGCCAATAATGCATGCCCCAATTTATGTGTCACATTGCACTGGCACATGTGCTCGTCTGTATGGCTGCATTTTTTTTATCAGTGTGTGTGTGTGTTCCTACATGCCCTATGTATATTCTTAGTCGCAAGTGTCTCTCAGCTTGTTTGTGAGATTGTTTCTGTGTCAGAAGGTCTGTGTCTCTGCATGCCTGCGCTGTCTGATGTAGTGTGTAGTTTCCTGCAATGCTTGATTTAGCAGAAAGCTAGCATGCATGCATCTGTGTGTGTGTGTGGGTGCATGTGTGGTGCAGGAGTGACAGGACTCGTCACTCTCTCAGTCAAAGCCCTGTTATTAGATATACCACTGTTTTTTAGCACACACATACGAACACGCTTTGTATTATCTAAGTAGGCGATGTGTGTCACAGATTCTGTTGACACACAAATACATGCGTCTACCCTGGATTCCTATACGTAACTAGGCTACCATGTATCACACACACACACATACACACATTCACCGTGCAGGGCAATTTTGTAGTGTATGTGCAAATTATGCATGTCAGGCAAACTTGCACACAAACACAGCCACCAAATTTATATTAACCGATCAAATGATGTGTGTCTCACACACAGACACACACACACACACACAGCTTTGTATTATGTGATCAAATGATGCGTGTAGCTATGAAGCTTGTTACATGCATCCAGCAGTGCCCTATATTATTCTGCAGCCATCCATACTGGGTGACAGTTCTTTTGATGCTTTGTAAGCACATTTTTCTCACTGTGTATGTCAGTTACACTGCATTGTTCTCCAATGAAATATGGATGCAGCGACACCCCTTTATGTTTTCGGAGATCATCACTTACTATGAAATATTGAGCCGGGAACCCACATAAAAAAGGATCATTATTCACTTTGCATCATTCACTTGGGTTGTTTCTAATAAAAGCAAGAGTTTCTGAATTCTTGTCTCAGTTGCAGCTGTTGTCAATTTGTCATCTACACAGCAATGTTTCTTTTTGATGCGAAACAGAGCGACTTTGGACACAAGACAACGCCAGGGAGGGTGAACATCATTGGGCTTGCCTGTGTCATCTCTCATGTCATGTCATTACATTGATTCGGGTGTTTTAATTTCAGAGAGGTTTGCCTTGCATAAGAAAACAGATGTGACACAAAGAAGGGCATTTTTGTTTTGAGAAGATGTATTTTTCTAAAGAGGCTCAGATGCCACATTGCAGGAAGTGCAACATGGTCGAGTATTTGGGGATAAATCAAGATTTTGTTGTTGGAAATGCCTGAGAGTTCTTGCGAAACTGAACATTTAGAACTTAAAAATGTGCAAACCACCATTAGGAGTGTGAAGTGTGAAGAACAGATGACATGACAGTGAGCCTGTTCTGAAGCTAGATCGCATTTGCCTCATATACTGTAGCAGTCTGCTGTAGGTGATTTGCAAAGTTTCTAGCTGTCAATTAGTATACGGTTTATATACACTAAAAATAAATATATTTTGTGCAGTCTAAAATGTAAACGTTCTTGTGTTGGAGAAAGTCATAACCAGAATGTTTTTTATGCTGCTGTATGTCGTCCCTGTACTTTCAAAATCGTTACCTCATAAATAATCAATAATATTTTTGGCTGTAAGGATATCTATCGCGGTAATGTGATTGATTGATTGAATTTATTTCAAACTTATCAAATAAAATAAATAAATGAAACATATCAGAAATGAAAAATACAATAAACAAAAAACTAATACGGACAGGCATATACCGAATAAATGTATTCATTCTTGAGCCTGTAGTTTTCCATTGCAAAAGACTGTTGCTGTGTTTTTGTTGTTTGTTTGTTTTTTTGGCACAGCACTCCTCTGCTCAGCTGGTGCTGAGTGGACAGAAGGCCTTTACTGATGCAGTCATACTGGCTATTATGTGTAAAGAATATGCTGCTGTGAGCCATGATGAATAATGATAATGATAATATATCTAAACATCAACAGTAGCCACAATGATGGTGGCAGCATATAAAAGGAAATTCACTAATCAATATTAAGGGAGCACTTGTTTTGTGTTTGGGTGAGACACAACAAACTTTGAATAGCACAGTTTGTACAGAAAGATGGGTTCTGTTCAAAATAACGCTTTGTCAAATAAATACTAAAGACACATTTATTAACAGACCACTGAATCAATGCCAGCATCTACAGAGGGTGTTGACATTAGCGACTGGCTGACAGAGCTGCTCATTAGCCACCATCTCAGGCTCTGACCTTTTCATTTCTGCAAAACGCAGTGAATTCCAAACTGACTTAGATTATTTTGCTGAAGCTCCTGTTTGTGTGTTTGCCTGGATATATTTTTATATCGGGGATGATCACATCCAATTAATCATTCATTTGAATAAAGAGCGTATTGAACGTGGTTATTGGAATATTCAACACCAGAATTCATACCTTAAATATTTTGATAATAATACATCATAAATTAAATAATTAAATACATCAAAATGGATAAATAGCATACGGCCCCCAGTTATGCACTTACAATATAGCCTACATTTTACAGTGGATGCCTACTTTTTAGCCAAATGTTGTATTTGTGTGTAAGCAAAAAATAAATAAAAAGAAAAACATGATATGTAGAGAATTTCTTTTCTGGGCTTTGCTGATACCGATGTATGTTGTTGAGTTTGGTGATCTGGAGACTGTTTCATTAAAGAATACATTTACCAACTTCTATCTACGTGTCAGTCAAAGCGGCGGCGGCTTCATGTGAGATGAAAGGGATAATAACGTTGAAGGTGCAATTAAAATATTTACAGGATCAAAGCAGTCACATCGCATTTATTCTAGCAATGACGTTGATTGACAGGGGATGCAGTCAGTGACATAAAATATGAAAGTGCCGTGTGTGTGTGTGTGTGTGTGTGTGTGTGTGTGTGTGTGTGTGTGTGTGTGTGTGTGTGTGTGTGTGTGTGTGTGTGTGTGTGTGTGTGTGTGTGTGTGTGTGTGTGTGTGTGTGTGTGTGTGTGTGTGTGTGTGTGTGTGTGTGTGTGTGTGTGTGTTGTCTGTCGAGGAGAGGATATACAGTATATTTAGCCCCAGGGCAGACACATAGTAATAGCAGTGACTGACACTACCTTACAACTGAGGCCTGACTGAAGCAATGTCCGTTAATAATGTGTGTGTGTGTGTGTGTCACTGCCTTAATTAGCTGCCGCCACCCTGACCCTGCTTTAATTTGAAAAACTGGAGAAACATGAGCAGAAATTCCTTCTTTTCATAATCTCTGTTTGTCCTTGAATCTTATATTTCTTTAAGGGATATTGAACCTGTGCACATGTGTTTGTTTTTGTCCATATTCCATACAGTTTATATTCAGTGCTCTGCAGGCTGCTTTGACCTTATACAGTGAACACACAGTGAAATGAAGAATGCTTGGGTGAATATAAATCAATGTTTTTGGTGAATAAACTCAACTTCACTGTGTCTTATTGCATTTTTCTATTTTCTCATCTGCTCCATTTTAATTTGGATCTTAGATGTTGGCATACTGACACACGTTTACCATTATTGTGTTGACCGGTGTCAAAATCCCTCATCTAAAGAATGTGTGTCTTGTGTTCACCTTGTGAAATAAAGTTTATTAAATCATCAGCTACTCCTTTTTAACTTAAGCATTTAACAGTGTGGTGATGTAATTACAGCACTGATTTTTTACCCAACTTGAGATAACAGTAATTTAACTATAGTTCTATATATGTACTTAGCCTATATCTATAGATGGATACAAAATAGTGTGAATCTTACATTTTTTTTTAAAACGAAGGATCCTTCTTATTTCTGGCACCATTTGGTGGATGCAAATGCAAGCCCACATGGGTGTGACCAATTAATTTTTTCAATTTCGGTGACCAACATGCTTTGTTGCTTTTTCTCTCCACCTCCCACCTTTCCCTCTATTTTTCTGTCTCACTTGTGCCTTTCTATTTCTATAGGTCTGTACACTGGGCGCTAAGCACTTCAGTGCCTTCTGGAACAGAGGGGAAAGTGACTTGGCAAGCATATCCATTCCTAATCGTGTGTGTGTGTGTGTGTGTGTGTGTGTGTGTGTGTGTGTGTGTGTGTGTGTGTGTGTGTGTGTGTGTGTGTGTGTGTGTGTGTGTGTGTGTGTGTGTGTGTGTGTGTGTGTGTGTGTGTGTGTGTGTGTGTGGTTTGCCTGTACATGAGTGTTAATGCCAGCTTCATCCAAGCATTTAGTTTGGTGGCCCTTATGCCTGCATTCAGTGATTGCTGTGTTTTATCTCCACGCACACACAAACACAGACGCACATACACCCCGTTGTCACTGCAAAGCAAACTGGGAATTCACAGCCTGCCGTGCGAGGGAGAGATTGGCTCTTTAGAGTGTCTTGGTGGCGTGCCAGTTCTGTTTCAGTATGCAGTGTCTTTGTGGTTTTGTGTGTGTGCATGTGTGTGTGTTTGATGGGCTTATACATCTTTGACTTTGAGCGGTTAAGGGTGTTTGTATTCACCAGTGGGACGGGGGAGACCAAAGTCAATATTTTAGCTCTACAGCAACATTGTTCTTGAAAGCTCTTTAAATAATCACACAGAGACGGAGCAGCATTGCTGTATTACTCTGTGTTAAAAGTTGTTATTAGTTTGAAGACAGTTTTTAAGACTTAACTATCAGTTAAGCCTTGAAGAAACGCTTGCTTGTCTCGGTTGTGTATTGTTTGCGTAAGTTAATTAAATTGTTTCATTTTGTGTCTGGCACTTTTGTTAAGTAATCTTGACCCAAAATCTCCAAATCCAAACAAAATGCATTTTTAAATGTATTGGGGGGAAAAAAGTAATAATTGAAAAATTCTTAAAGCGGATTTACTATTGCCACGGACATTTAGCTGGTTGTAGCTGAACCATCTGAGTTGTTCTATCTCAATAGGTTTCATCATCTTTTCATTGCATCTATTTAGACAAGAATTTCAAAAAAGTGAAAAGTCACCTTGAGGTCTCGTTGGCTTTCCTCTTGCTCATATGGTTTGATTAGAGTACAGCTCAGAAAGCAGCAAAGAAACTTTTTAATGATGTTGTCATGGAAATAACTGTACATTGCATGAGACTCCTCAGGGCTGGTTTGTTGCCATGGTGAATTGTTCCTGTGGCGTTGTCCAGACATGAAACAATGCTCATTTGCATAACCACATTCTTAATGTGTAGTGGCAATCTTCTGTAGTAATCTTTCTGATGTAGTACACTGTGAAATGAGAGAATTGTTATCCAAAGCTTAGTCAGGGTCTTGTGTTCGAAGTCTTCATTCAACAGATACAATGTATTTTTCCAAATTTTCACCGATGTCTGTAATAATAAAATCATGCATGTGGGCAGCTGGAGGTACCCCCCACCCAACTTGGACCAGAGACTTGGAACAGACTGCTTCCTGACAGCCTATTCATCACCATTAAGTAACCAAGGTGGAAACTGATTCAAATTATTCTCTCTTACCGAATAGCCAACAATTTGACACACAGAGACGAAACATTTTTGATCATGCTAACCGAAGGATGGAAATGTCTGTTGGTGGGTTGGTGGGTCGGTAGTGGTACACCACTTTGGCCCAGGCTGACATATCTCAACAGCTGTGATGGATTGCCATGACACTTTGCAGACAAATCATAGTCCCCAGGAGATTAATCCTACTGACTGTAAGGATTTGCTAACTTTTGTGTGACATTGTGTGTGATTGCCTTAATATTTGATACAGATGTCCACAGTGGTTACTTTGGTGAGTCCCTGATAGTTATCTAAGTGAGCCACCATGAGGTCGTCATTTTAAACTTTTGGCAAAATATCTTTGACGACTTTTGAATTAGTATTTATTATTTGTCAAATACACTGGTTTATGACCTAACATCCTGATGATATTTTCAACAGCCTCAGTTGTACTTTGTGTTTAATCAGAAAAAGTTAGCACGCTAACATGGTAAACATCGAGAGTGATCACAAATGTTTCACTTTTAGCATTGCATTTGCCAGCATGCACATTTGGTGCAAAACACTGCTGTGTTCCACTGTCACCCTCAAACAAGCACAGCAATTAACCTTACATTGTTTAAAACTATGTCATTTCTACACTTTGTAAGTACATTTTTTTCCACTGCATGTCTAAAGGTCTCCAAATAATTTGAGACATTCTGCTTGTTATTACAGGCACCATTCATTCACTCTGTTGCCTAATCGTCAATTACAACCTCCTCTGATATTGTGAGATGACCTTGTCATAAAATCTTTAGAGGAAGGAATCGATGGCAAGTCATGTTTGGACTTCAAAAGGAGGCTGTCAACTGATGTTTGACGGAATTCTAAAGACAGTCACACCCGGGGTAAGCTGCAGATCCTGCAAATGATGGTGGAACTAATCTATTGCTGCTAATTAGAAAGGAACGATAGGAAAGGAAGAGAAAGAGATATGTACAGTGTGTGTGTGTGTGTGTGTGTGTGTGTGTGTGTGTGTGTGTGTGTGTGTGTGTGTGTGTGTGTGTGTGTGTGTGTGTGTGTGTGTGTGTGTGTGTGCGGGGGAGGGGGGGTGTATGAGAAAGAGCCATAATAGTTCATGCAAGACAGAGAGAACACCAGTCACAAGGACTGAAACTTCTGTCAATTTCCTGACACGACCGGCAATGGGAACTGGCACTAATTGAGGACAAGTCACACTGTTTGACCACATCCCAGTCAAACATTATGGATTGACTGGTCGTCACAGGGTTAGTTGAGTCATTTGTTGACTTGCATAATGTCTTTGCATCATGGGAAAGTGTTATAGTAAAATTGTGTTCACATGACCATCTACCCAGCGTACTGTGACCCACTATAACCACTAAACTGCACAAACTGGGTTGAACAGTATGCACTTAACAAGACCTTTGTAAATGATTGTCCCTTTTGAGAGGCATTGTGTATAATAGTCTAATAGAGACGAACTAAATCTTATGAGATCAGTTTATGCTTGACTAATAAGATTTATCCAAAAAGGTATAGGCTACCAGTTGCTAGTTGAGGAGTAACTTCACGTGTCCATTACACCAACCAGGTCCTTTAGCTTGTTAATCCAGACAGGTGTGGCAGAAGATCCTGTTTGCGTCTGAGTGAAAGAGAGAGCTGTCAATCACTTATTGGGCATCACACTTAAAATGAGCTCTCCCTCGAGACAAATTCATCTGTGACGCTGCCAGACCGCAAAGAGTGGAATGAAATGCTAATGTGGTTTAGCCAGTAAATGTGAAAGAGCTTTTAATCTATTTTCTCAGATATTACTTTCTACCAGCAGGATCATTGCATTTTTGTCGAATCAAGTATTGGACACAATCTGACCTTTTCAATAAAAACTGCATAGACATGAAGAATGTACGAGTGAAACAATAGACTGATTTGTGATAACCTTAAAAAAAGCAATACAGAAAACAAAATCTGCACACATTCAATACCATGTTGATTTTTTTGCAGAGAAAAAACAACACTAGTAAACAAATGTACCCAAGACTGACATCATGTAGGCCTAGAGGTATGGCTTGAGGCAGCCTTTACTGTTACTGACAGGTGAGATGATCTGGTGGAAGAAGAATGTTTAAATGGATGAATTTGGTCTGGATGTTAGGGTTAAAGTTTATGCCCCCTGTGGTGATCCAGACAGTACACTTAGGAAACAGCTTTCACACATACAAATGCCTGCACACACATTTGTTCATACACCTAAAGTATTGCAGAACTGTACAGCTCTGAAGAGTGTCAGACAGAGAGAGAGAGAGAGAGAGAGAGAGAGAGACAGAGACAGAGACAGAGACAGAGAGAGAGAGACAGAGCAGCAGAGCAGCAGAACTGTGGCAAGTTAGAAAAATACTTAATATCACAACTAATTACACACACTTGCAAAGCCTTTCATGTCTGTGTTGCCTGTCTCTCTCTTTTTTTTGTTGCCTAGTTGATTATAGCTTGTGCTGACAGTTTGCGCGGCAGGCGGTCTCTCCGACACGTTGCACAACAACAATAACACGCTCAGAGTTGAGAAGTCATTCACAGGGCAACCCAGCAGTGTAGGAGTCAGAAATAAAATATAAAATTTAAATATGTTTTTCTGTCTATTAGCACACTGCCTCTCCTCTCTTCCCTGTTCATTTCATGAATTTCTTCCTCTTCTTTTTTCTTTTCCTCTCCTGGCCACCCCTTCTTCTGTCTTGACAGCTGCAGTTAATTTAATGTCAGTTCTACCAGCTCGCCGAATCACTGGGAGACAAACAGATCGGAGAGCAGGAGAGTGTAAGAGCAAGAGAGTGCAGGAAGAAAAAGAGGTAAAGGCATAGACAGAAAGCTAAAAACTGGTATAGAATGGAAAGGATTGGAATACAAGTTAAATTAATCAATGACAGGATAACAAAGGTAAAAGCAAAAAAAGGCAGAACTAATACACAAGTTTGCAGTCAGCCATCTGACAATTCTTTGCCTTATACAGAACAGCAATTACAATTTCACAGATCGAAATTAAAATCCCCCCTGGTATTTGTGTGTGTGTGTTTGTGTGTGTGTGTGTGTGTGTGTGTGTGTGAACCCATGAGCAGGCTGTCAAAGTGATTTCAAGCAGTTTATAGCCTAAGCTCACAAAATGGATTCTCATGCAGCAAAAGGGGGCAAAAGAATATAAATCCCCCCCCCCTTTTTTTTAAAGAAAACTAATTCCTTGAATATTAATTGCCTGGCTTGACGATCGGCTTATTTGTTTGTGATGAGACTGCAAAAGAAAAGTACCCATAATCCCTCTCTCTCTCTCTCTCTGACTGTCTACTGTCTGTATTAATCTCTCTGTCTGCCCTTTTCCTCTGCTCTCTATAAATCTTTCTCTCTATCCTACTCTTCCTTGGAGCATGTTACTCTTTTTTTTTTTGGTAAAAAGACAAGCATCTTTGAGTTGGTCTAGCGGTGTCATTTAATATCTGGGTTGTGATATCTAATTCCCGGTCTTATTTTATTTACATCTCGTAAAGATTTATGGCCCCACGTTGGGTTTCATTTTCAAGCCCCAGAGTGTATAGCTTGATTTATTCCCATTATAATAGTATCTCCACTCTCCAGTTGCTCTCTCAGATTCCTTACGGCACACTGTGTGTAGGCTACAAACGCTACATAATCTCTCTGAGTGTTTGTATCAGTCATCTGCGTTTATAGGCTATCAACCTTTATTCATCCAGTGGAAAGTCGCTTGAGCACACTCGCTTTTATTACACAGCCCACACTCATTTTCACATTTACAGCTAAGAACTGCAGAGTGTGACCACATACTCCTGCTTTTCTCTGCACAGGAGGGAAGAGCACATAGATAGGAACAAGGGCCAAACTCGTATTTGACTCAACAATTTAAATAATTTTCACTTGAGAACTGAGTTTGATCAAAGGGGCTTGAAAGATAAAGGCCGGTCTGCTACCTGTGGATAGGCACCTGCATCAAAAAGAAACTCATGGACATGGGGTTCAATCTGGACTAGATATGCTAAAGAACCATGTCTGTGTGTGTGTAAATGCATCTTTAGATTAATGTGATCTTTAGTTTATAAGCATAGCCATGCCCCATGGTGTGTCTCTTGTTTGCAAAAATTGAAACTTCAAAACGGCAAACATTTACTGAAACACCACATTGCTTTCCCACTAATCAAATTTCCAGATAATCTTATTCAGTTTACTGTAGATATTATGGTGGAACTTGCAATTCTTTTGTGACTTGTTGGACAAGGGTTGAGTAAATTTTTTTTTATATTGCTTTAATTGTGTGAATTGGACCCTTTTGGATTTTTACAGTCTGTGTATTAGACAAATCCCCAACCATGAAGAGCCCATTTATGCGTTCTCCCATGGCACTATTTCCCCCTCCATGTCTTTGCACTGCGTCTGCGTATGTGTAACATATCAGATATACCAGAAAGTGATTCTGAACTGCTTTTCCTGCCTGGCCTCTATCGTTTTATTCAAGTGTCCGTACATTAAGAGAGTGGAAGTATGCAATATGGGATAACGGCACCTTTTCCGCTGAAGATGAAACATTTCTAAATTAAACACTTGTTCACCGCCTAAGGTGAGAGCTACATTACCACTTGACTTTACATTATACATTCACGCAAGCACTATAGTTCCACTTCATCTGAATGCAAAGAACGTTCTCTTACAGCCTCATAGGGCAACTATAGGGCAACATTTTCTACTTTGTTACCCAATATGATGAAAAGACAAGTGGAACCTGTTTGAAGCCTTGCTATAGAATACAGAGGGTTTCTTTGTTGCTCTGCATGGGCAAGAAAAAGAAAAGGAAAAAAAAATAGAAAAGGGGAAGAAAATAGAAAAGGGGAAAAAAATCTGGAGTGGGAAGCAGTGCATCCTGCAGCACCTGGGAGCAGTGTGATTACAGAATGCTCCAGGCAGCCAGAGGAAATTGCTGCCACTCCCTTCCACTCACTCACTCGCTCACTCACTCCCTCGCTCTGCCTTGCCACACTGACTTGGGACTTGAGCAAGGTTGATTAGGTCACACCTCTGGCAGAGCACTATACTCTATAGACTTTCATCAACATCTTTTTGAGCTGTCCTCAGAAAAAAAAAACTAGTTCAAGCCCTCTTCTCTAACCTGTAGGGGTCTTAAGCAGAGTGGATGTCACATTGCCGGAATAGACAATGTCCTGATGAAGGACATTCTCTCTCTCTCTCTCTCTCTCCCTCTCTGTCTATCTATCTATTGTGCTGCAATATGTATATGATTATCTTCAAAAGCAGCTTTTCCATACAGTGCAGTGGTGGAGGCAGAAGGTATGGAGAAAAGCTTGATGGTGACGACTTGTGTCAGCCTTCCTGTTGTTCTTATGCAGATTAACTCATGCCCCATGCCAACTGCCAGTGGCTGGGAGGCCTGGTGTACATCATACCCTCCTGTCTGCTACACTATTCTCACCCCAGGATCTTGTAATGTAGCAATTACTACTAAATGCATTGGTAAGCATAAATGACTTTTTGTTTTAATTTTTTGTACTGCTTGGTGCGAACTCTCACAGTTGCAACAGTTTCTTAGAGCCTATACAGTCACCCGCAGAAAAACTAATTTAAACACTCCTAGAAGGATTTGGTAGCTTCCATAGCACACCCATAGACTGTATCAAAGAACATAACAACATCTCCCAATGTTGTGTTAAGTGAGATTGCCATGCTTGTGGTAAATGAGTTTGTGTGGGGTGTTAATGTATGAACCCAGCTGAGGGCTCATACTCTGCCGAGGACAGGTTTATGGAGAGCATATTTTACCCAGCGTGGGATGGTGTACAAGGCAGACTTTATCTTTCCCTCCCTTTATCTCTCTCTCTCTATATATATATATATCTATCTCTCTCTCTCTCTCCCCCCTCTCCATCTCTCTATCTCCCTTCCTAGTTGAGTAATAACATTAAATATTAATCTTATATTAGATGCTGTACGATTAGTAACAGCACATTTTGCTGACCTGTGCTTTTTTGCTCCCTGCAGTACGTGTATTTGTTTGTGTGTGTGTGTGTGTGTGTGTGTTTTTGTGTGTTTGTGTATCTGTATATGCTCGGTATAGTGTTAAGGGCATTAAAGTGTGAAAGCGTTTCTAAATTGCTCTTAAATTGCTCTAGGGAGGGCTTAGGTGTATATATGCCCTGCAGGGCTAATGAAGGGAACATCACTCTTCCACGCAGAAGAAGAGACTGCAGTATTAAGGCCAGGACACACGGCCCGATAATCGCCGTCGTAGAGTCGAGAGGGGGCGGGGACACGAATCTGTTTGGTGTGTGCCGTGAAATCGGTCGTCGTAGATGTCGTCGGGCTTCTTTTGAGCCGACATGTTCAATCGGCGGCGGGCAGTCTTTCAGTTGGAGCTATTTGATTTGTGGAGGGCTAGCGAATCAGTGAAGCCCGGAAGTGAGGCGGGTAGCACAAACAGCTAACAACAGTTAGCCATTGTTTTAATGTGTTTGTTTGTTTCGTTCAGCGAGTACTCACATGCATCAACCCTTGTTGACTGCTCGACACCATGCTCGACACTCTCTGCTAAAAATGGTGCTCTTTATGGTCCATAAATATAAATACGTATTTCTATCTATGTTTATGGTCTAGAGAGCCGTCCCATCATTTCCGGCTTCCGTATTTTTTCGGGCCACAATACAGATTAGCGCCGCCTGCTGTTATGGAGACATTACGTCCCACGCAAGCGCAGAGCGTACGGAAAGTCAGCAGTTGGTTTGTTGTGTTCTTTGCACTTTTTCGGCCGCGACGGGAAGACTGCAGCTCCCTGAATCGGCAGTCTCCATTTTTGGGTAGTCGGACTGGTGTGTCCTGGCCTTTAGGTATACACACACAAAATACATTCTGCCTGTGTACAGTATACTTGTGTATAAATGAGACGGCAAACACATACACACACTGCTTTCTCCATCGTCTCAGCCGGGCTGTTTATCCTACCCCCTTTTTGCCCACCTCTTTTTGATACTTAATTCTTCATATCATTCTCTCTTCTTCTAAGCGCTATGAAAGAGAGGATAACTTGATTTCTCCCACTCACTTTCTCTCTCTCTCACCCTCACCCCCCTTTCCTCTCCCTCCCTCCCTCCCTCCCTCTTTTTTTTATCTGTCTCCCTACCCAATCAGGTTTAATCCTGTTAGTCACAGTAGATATATGGGGTCCTGCTCACTCGGTTTGACTCTCTTCCAAAGAGACATTCCCCAGAGAGACCCTATGGATTCGGTTGCATGGACCCGGTGCAGATGAGCGCACACACACACACACACACACACACACACACACACACACACACACACACAAGGGAGGCACACACGTTTACATAAATACGGACATGCATACATTGGATGAGCCCCACTTTCAGCATTGTGAAAATATATGGATCAAAATAAGTATAAAACAGGGGCTTAAGGAGCTATACTTAACAAACTGGTGGTGGCTCCATTCGAAATACATTACACAGCACATTAATGCATTGTATATATGCAACATATCCATGTACTTTGACGGTTGCCCGTGTCTAATGCATGAAATGTAACACTCACTGCAGTAACCCAACAATATGACCACTATTTCACATGGTTATAAAAAGCATTCCAAGTGTATCCATCTCTTTTTCCTTGCAATTGTTTTCTTTTGGGATATTCTCTGGTCAGTGAGCTGTCACACAAAGTTCACATAAAGTTCACAGTGTTTGCCTACCAGTATCATGTGAAGCTATAATTGTTATGTATGTGATATTCCGGTGATATTGTTCATTGTACTCCGTACTCTTTGTATCAAACAGATCAAATCAAGGAGGAAGACAAAGACCAAAACAGCGATTTTTGATGCAAACACTGAAACAGCAGAAGACATCCCGCGGTAAATTGCTGTTTTCATCTGTCAGCCCACTGAAATGTTAATATGAATCCCTTACTCCCTGAGATTACGTCAACGTGCCAGATCATCAAACCCTAGATTTCTCTAGTGTGTTGAGTGTTCTGCTATTTCAAATATGAGTGTGGACAGAATATGCCTTAGCAGTTCTTGTCCTTTATATACAAGAGAAAGAGATGGTCGATGGGTATATATTGACATTAAGCCAGGCAGACCTTTCAAGTTGTGCGAAATGCGACCAGTTCTGTTGGTAATGTTTAGCGGATGATGCTGCTGACGGCTGACCTCGAATCTATTGACTGAAACATATTGTGTAAGTGTTGTCAAGGAAAGCTCAGATTTAATGGTGTTTCTTATTCCTTTTTGGCTTAGAAAGACCTTGCCCTGTCATCTCCGTCTACATTATTGAATTGAATATGTTTTCTACTTTTACTACTGA
>NC_137217.1:14014456-14031956 GCF_949987685.1 Ammodytes marinus | reverse complement strand
GGAGTGGGTGATGATATTAATTACCTAGGGAAAGTATTAATAATTGTGTCTCATTAATAGTAGGGGAGAGTGGCCTAAGTTGCGCCGGTGGGGAAGTTGTGCCACCCCTTGTTTCTAGAAAACCGTAGAAGAAATTGGAATGTGACCACATATTTAAGAAGAGCCATCCATTTAACTCATCCTGTAAAGAAGGGAGAAACATGGAATAAGATACAAGCACATTTAAGCTCAAAAAACAGTTTTTTGCCTCTAAAAGTAAAATTTCCATGATCAAGGTTTTTTGATTATTGTGTCTGAACAAGTAATGTTTGAAAACATTTGACACATGTTTTAATGCTTTAGTATGCTACACTTTGTGTCTATATAGTTAGCACGATGTCAGCCCTAAACCGCTGCATCATGCTTATTATCCAAAATTCTGGGGTTGGGGTGATTTGTGCCAGAGGGCCTAGGTAAGTAAGTAAGTAAGTAAAATGTATTTATAAAAGCACATGTATAACAGTTTGCACTGTCCAAAGTGCTGTACATAGTGCATTCAGTAGGTAAACAATGAAATAACAAAAATAAAAGACATAAAGCCCATACTTCCACATATAAACAAAGATAGTAGTGCAGAGGTAAGATAGTTAATGGGGAGGGAAAACCAGGGTGTACAGATGGGTTTTGAGGCTTGATCTAAAGGCAGAAATGTAGGGGGAATCACATATGCCAGGTGGCAGTTGGTTCTACAAGGACGGAGCAGCTAGTGCAAAGTACATTTCTGAGAGTTGTGCCATTGGCATGGCTGTTTACGCTGGTCACCAAAAAGAAAGTGACCGTCTACAGTAGCTCAGAAGAGAGTGACATCTCAATTCCACTTAACAACACCACTGTTGAGAGTTCAGATGGCCAGAAAGATGATGATGATGACTTTGTCATTGTGAGGTTTGCAGGGAAAACCATTAGATCTGCTAGGCCTTGTTTAAGTAAATTGTCCTTCAATCTTTGTCAACTATTTACTTTATTTACTTTAAATACACCTTAAATAAGTGATTGTCTAATGGATTTGTCTTGCATTACAGTTTATGAGATATATAGCAATGGCACAATTTACCCCATGGTATTCTCTCCAACCGCACAACTTACACCACACCGGGGGCAAGTTGTGCAACAAGACAACTTTTTTTTCGAAAGCTATATTTCTTCAACAGTTTATTCCAGATCCAAAGTTTTTATTGCCAGGGATGCGCAACACCCTGAAATATATGTACATATTTGAGTTGGAGACTTTACTGTCAAGGCCTTCATATGTTTAAAAAGAATGAAACTCAAATAGACGAAAGGGCAGATACAAGTTGTAAAATGTTCCACAGTCCTCTAGATGTAATAGTTGCCTATGTTAAAACACCTAAAAGTGCTGTTATTCTGGCTTATATCTTCTTTTCTGTATTCCAGAGGTTGCATAACTAATTTTTCAAACAGCTATGGAACCATTACAGAATCCTCTGCTTTGAGTGTCCTGTCCGTATGCTGCCAGACACATTCCAAGGAAATTGGATGTAAAATGTGCTTCTGGACCCTCTAACCACGTCACAAAGCCAGAGCCTGTGTTAAATATCCTGAAGCTGTATAATTGACAATATGGCCTTAAGGCTTATTATCCAGCCAAGCGAGTCATACAGCTGCTTCTGGAAACACTGTCATTTGAAAACGAAATCAGTTGAGGCAAATGTTTACTATTGCACCATTGACAGCCAATCATTCCTTGGACATGAATGCTTTCGTTTGATTTCATGATACACACATTACATTATGTGTCAAAAGAAAATGCAATTGAGACACAATATTGCGTGAACAAGCGGAAACAGCAGTCATATAGCGTCATAATCCCTGTAAATGTTACAAACCATGAACAGTATGATTGAATGCATTACAGTGAAAAGCTATTTTACATATTACTGCTGGTCCTTGACTAATGGGATATGTTTAGCAAAAAAAGTGTGAAACTGTGGTCTCATTTCTGTTGAAAATATAAAAAAAACAAAAAAGCTAATGTTGTGATATTTTGTTTTGGTTGACGCTGAGTGGCTGCTTCAGTTTGAGAGTGGAAATGTTGAAACCAATTGAGCCTGCCAAAAACAAATTGTATTTATTGTCTTGTTTAATGTGCATCAGATGACTCTTAATCCAATGGCAAATTCTGCCTAGGCAGATGTTAGGCTCTGGAGATGGTATGAAATTTACAAGGGTGTTTACTCAACAAAATCTGCATTCAGAACCACACTGTTGAGACCGTTTGAATTTGAAAACATCATGGGAATGGTGGCGCGAGATAAGCCTCTCCATATTTGAAGATCCACTTGTTTGTTTGACAGCTCCAGCTCGGTTGATTGTGCACTAGACAGAATGTGTGTGATTGACTACCAATTTGCAAACAAGAGGCATTATTCTTTAGAGCAGGAGTTTATGGATATCATTTTGGTTCTAGGCACATTATGAAACAGCGTACATGCCACATCTGTACAAGATATAATATTTATTTTCCTTTTTTTTCCCAGTCTTGGTCAAATCTCACTACTTTTATTGTTGCTCTGCTGTACTGAAAACACTGCAGTGCATTCAGCCTCTTTGCTTCCATCTCAGTGGATTTAAAGATCTTTATCAAGTTAATATATGTGAAAAAAAACGTCAAATACCATCCAATAGGTGCTTCAAATAGGGCACCTTTACCTTAACCAAAACAACCTTTCTGCCGATATATAAAATCTTGATGTGATCCTAAATGTCAGGAATTGACATTATTCAGCTGGAAGCAATCAATAGGTGATGTCCATATGCGTAACTTTGAATGACAAGAGCAAGTGCATTCCGTGAGCTACACTTTGCCCCTTAATGTATTAAATTACCATGCTTTTGTACAGAAAGTGACCTTTGTCTTTTTGATCTGTATTTGTACATATTTTCACCTCATCTGTCGTGTTCCTCCACATATTTCTTCAAAGAGTTTTCAGTTTATTTTATCAACCAGCTTTTAGTTGAGATAGATATGAATAATCAACACTATATGAACTTCTAGATGTGCCACATCTGATTCCATTTCTATTTACACCTAAATCAATGTGTGCTTTAGCTGTATGCTTTTCAATATGTGAGATTCAACACCATTACCCTCACTTAGTAAAGCGAGATGTTTCCTTTCCCTTTTTGCACTATATGCTTTCATTGTCCTAATACAATTTGTAATAATAAAAGGAATCTGTGGATTTTATTATCCCCTTTTACTGAGAAAACCAGGACTATTATATGTGCCAAATTATATTAAAAAAACGCTCTAAAAAACACAGTTGCAATTGATCAGAGCAATAATAACCCAAGAGACAGAGCAGAGCAATTAGAGAGGAGGGCCGGGGGAACTGAGCTCCATTTTACCAGGAAGATACAAATACAAAAAGGATTTTGGGACCGTCCACCATCTCGCTTATTGCAAAAACCAAACTATGCACTCCGACCACTGTCTGTCAAAACCAACGAAAGGCATTTTGTCTTGATTAAAGCAAGTAAACGAGCAAATAAATAAATAAATAAAACTTCAAAGTGTGTGGTATGTCAAATACTGTACGTTGAAGACTTGAAAGCCCCCTGCTTCATATGAACGATATTGTGTCCTGCTAATGCCAAGAACACTCACGCATTTACATAGGGGTAGGTGATCAAATTTGATCTCACGCCGGAGAAAACCTCAAAGCAGTTGTTTTGCAAAAATGATATTCATGAAAAGCAGAGTTGCACTTGATCAGAGTAATAATGACCCTGCAGGCAGAGCAGAGCAATTAAAGGAGAGTCCAGGGGAGAGATGAGAACTATTAACAGCCACAGAGGACCACCCCACCCCCCATACCCCCAACCCCCTTTCACTCTCTCTCTCTCTCTCAGCCGAGGAAAGCAAAAGCTATACACTGATGAAAACATTGCTGGAAATACTGAAAAAAAAATACTAATTACAGAAAGGGGGGAGGCGGGGGGGGGGGGGGGTTATGGGGAAAGGGAGCGAGGGGCAACGAGATGAAGATCCCCTGTGCTTTTTCGGAGACACATTTCCTGTCCAATTTAATATGTTGCATCAGTTATTTTTGATCTGCTGTTTCTTGCATAAAATTGTACGTTTTTTACATCAAGTCACGATTCCACAGGGCTCGCTGATTGAACCTCGTCCAAGTGGAGTAAACTAGGGAGTGAAACAGGAACTTGGCAGGATACGACTGTGTGGGATGTTCTCAAAATGCCCTCATTGTCGCTGAGATAATGACCATGGGTGCTATGTCTGTGCCGTGAGCTAATGTCTAATTATTATTAATAATCATTGGATTTCTTGCTGCGGAGAAAATACTAATTGAAAGTTTTATGTGGCATACTGTTGTTTGATCCTGTTTTTTGTTTGTCTGATGAAAGAGAGAAGACAGAGAGATGGGCGCCACAAGAAAAAAAAACACAAGACTCCATTTTATAATGGAGTGTATTTTCGGTGCAGTGAAAACAAACTCCGGTGTGATTTCTTTAGCCTGGTTTGTTTCAACTGGTGAGAACAATACATGGCTGCATTGTGACTGCCTGAGAAGTTGGGTCCACAGGCTTTCACATAATACTTTCCTTGACAAAAATCAAGGCCACAAGTCTTTTTTTTGAGCTACCAGTACTTTGTGAGAATGTTTATTTGTTGTGGTTTGTAAATGGCATTGACAATAATCGCTTCATTTGAGTCAACAGAGATTGGGAAAATAGAAAATAGTTCTTGTTTCCCTTTACAGAGCTTGAAACAGAACTCCCCATTGTAATATGTTTGTGGTTTGGATACCCTGTGCCAACTTGCACCACACAAAATGTTTTTTGGTGGTCATTCAAGTTAACCGAAGCAAATTTCACTTCATTTACCGACTGCTTTTTATGACTTACGATTTATTAGATTGGGATGTGGTTCCATTAACTTTTAAAGAGTTGTGTCATAGTTTAAGTTATTCCTGTCTTGGCAGTGGACAGTGAAAGCTTTGACCAGGAGAACTGTTCAAAGGGTGGAGAGGGACCGTCACCCCTCTAACACACACACAAGGGTCCAGCCGTGCTTCCACCAGGTCAGTGCAGTTAGTTCAGAAAGCTTCAGAGACTCATTCTAAATTGCCTGTGTGTAAGAAAGGTTACCTCAACAAGGGTCAAGCATCAGCATTATTTAAAATGTCACAGATACGGTGAGGACACATTCCTAGAGTGTCTGTGTGTGTGTTGGCTCATGAGCAAACCATGGCAGCGGTAGAGAGAGCTGTCATGGCCATAGCCTTAAAGTCACATTTAATTGGTGAATTCCCCCAAGTAAATAAAAAAAAGGTGACATTTTCTCACGGTGCCTGGACTGGAATTCTAAAAACCGAACGGGCAGGTTCGAGAGGTCCCCTGAAATGTCAAGGAGGAATAATTTCCACGCCATACTCTGCCAGCGTTTGTACCCTGGCCCCTGCTCTGCTCTGGGAGACCTAGAAAGGTCAGTTGCAAGTTTGACTCATTTTATGTCAACATTTGGCCCAGGATCAATGGCAGCTTTTCGTGATCAAAGATAAGTAGGCCGCGGCAAAACGATTCTGTCCTGTCTGTGTGCTTGGTGCTTGGAGTACTTTTGTACTTGATGCGGCTATGCATTTAGGCTTGGATGTCAAGTTTCTAGCTCCTTCTTGCATCATCCATAGTTAGGTGTTTCTCTCCCTCTCTCTGTCACACAAACACACACACACACAAACATACGTATGCAAACACACACACACACACACAAACACACACACACACACACGCACACACACACACACACACACACACACACACACACACACACACACACACACACACACACACACACACACACACACACACACACACATACACAGACTGAAAGCCCCCCACCCCCCTCCCCCCTGGCACAGTAAACAACTTTAAGCACCCTGGAAAACAAACAGATAAAAGCACGCCTTTGACATGCAAACATGACAATTTTCCCTCTAAGAGCCTCTCCGAAAAAATAAAAATGCTGAGAGAGAGAAAGGGGCTTTACTGACAGGAACAGACATCATTGACTAAATCCGTGTTATTCATTTATCGTCTGGCATATAGCTCTGTGGCCGGCTTTAGGCTAAACACGCCATGAATTACCTGCTGCTGCAACATCAAAACACTCTCATGTAACCATTCAGCCATTCTAGGCCTCAAAGCATCTTAAAAGAAGAATCATATTTTGTCCATTGGCTCACAATAAAGTGATTTTTCCCCGCAAAAAAAGACTAAAAATAATCAAAGTATTCTATGTCCCTCTCTCCAGTCGCCTCTCTCTCTCTCTCTCTCTCTCTCTCTCTCTCTCTCTCTCTCTCTCTCTCTCTCTCTCTCTCTCTCTCTGTTTAATGGCATATGCGATAATGCTCATCAAATCCAGGTTTGATATATTCATTTGACAAGGATTTGTCAGTACTGTGTTCTTTTTTAAAAAGAGACTTAAAAAATCATAAAGGACTAGAAACACCTCTCACTCTAATCTAAACCCTTCCTTGTTTCAGGATTTGTGACATATACAGTTTTTTTGTACATTGAAGCATTAAGTGTAGGCTTTCCCCAACCTTTGATGTCACTGTTGTGGAGGCTGATAATCTACGTATGTGCATTGTTGTATGCTTTGGTATTAATGTATACACAGCACAGCTCTTAACATATACAAGATGTATTATTTTTTATTTTTAATACATCAAAGCTGAATAGCTACGATAGACTCATCAACGCCCCGTAAGCCTGACAATGTACAATGAAATACAGGGGAGTCGGATTACAATGTAAATGTCAATGGATACATGATAGGAAACAACAAGAGATTAAAGGAAAAAAGGAGAGTGGTCATCAAAATCCAATACTGGAAATGTCTGACTGTAAAGCAACTAGCAACATTACAGGTCCCAGCACTGTTATATCACAGAAAAACATTTGCAAGAGGATTTTTTTAGGAAACCGACAAAAAACAAAACAAGAATAACAGACAAGCGCAACTCCTGACTGAGTCGAACTCCATGGCTCCTGCAGGGCAACGCAAAACAAACCAATTAGAGAAGACTTTACCGCAGCGCCCGGAATTTAAAAGCAATAAACAATCAGGCAGATAGACAGCCCCCAATATTAGACACACACACTAGAGGTCTATTATCTCATCTCCCCGTTAACAAGCGAGTGCTTGATTAACAAACAAGCGGCTTAACAAGCTCTGATTGTTTAACGATGGGTTGCATTAGGCGCGTGATATTTTAGACTGATGATCTACAGTATTTCCAAACTGAAAGGGGGACGATCTGGATTTCTTCTACAGATCACTGTTAAATTTGCAATAATGTCACTCTAAACAGGCACATTTTTGTTGATGTTATTCTTGTCTTAATACTTACAAAAATACTGATCATAAAAAAACTATTGTGAACTGGAAGTTGCCATGTGTGATCCAAAACAGATTCAAAATCCTACATCATTCTCAGTGTTTCAAAATGCTGCAAACAATTATTTAAATTTTTCACATTTATGAAAACCAAATAGTAAAACAGGCCCACAGAGCAAACCATGTAGTATGAAAAACTTTTCAGTTATATAGGTGTATATTTATTGGGCTTTGAACCGGTTTAGAAAACTGATATCAAAGAAGTGATTTGAATGAGTGATTTTGGAATAAATTGCCTTTTTTCTTATGTCAATTAAATAAATATATGTAGGTAGAGCAACACAAATCTTAATTTTAAGGTTTTTAGTAAAAGGTTTTTAGTCTATGGCTGTGTGGGTAAAAAACATATGGAAGGTATAACGAATAATCACAATATGCCGAATTGACAATATTGTCTCTTTGAACTTCTTTTTTTTTGTGGCTGCCGATGCTTTGTTTCATGCCCTATACACTCATTCTCACACATGCAATTATTAGATGCACGTTGGGGCTTTGGATATACTGTATTGCCTGTGGGATAAGTATGTTACAGTGTAGTGTAGAATAGGGGAAAATAAGTGTGAATAGCATACACATACACATACACACACACACACACACACACACACACACACACACACGCACACACACACACAGAAGCGTACACACACTGATCATAACCCGGGCTTTCTCTCCATAAAACAAAAGTGTTGCGACTGACATAAACTGAGTGTAAAGACACCAGTCATTGGAGAAAGCTTGTACTGAAGTGTAGCTTCTGAAGCTCCTTTATGTTCTTTTCTTCTTTCTTTCTGCTGTTTACCATCAAACGGACCAGTGACCATATAGCAGCATACCATTGGGATGAGAGAGAAACAGAAAGTGATGCCTTCGGGCACTTCACTCACCACTGCAATTCACTCGTCTCCTTCTCGGTTGTCAGTCATTGGATTGAACACTGGAAGCTTGATTCCATGTTTAAAAAAAAAACTTCAGAGCTTGATCTTTAGGACCAGGGGACGGGGTCTTCATTGAAACAATGATTTGAATGGAATTGAATGGAATTTGAATGACTGAAATCTCATCACTCTGATGTTGTATTGTTCTTTAAAATACTCTGAAGCTGTGGCTACGTCTGCAAGGCTGCATCTCCTGCCCTTTCCCAAGAGAGGATGTGGTGAAAAATCTATATTTTCTTCCCTTTCCAACAGCAAGAGACGTCAGATTGTGTGACTGTATAAACGGGTATTTATATGATCTAATCATTTAATAACTGGAGGGCCAATCCGTGCTACGACTTCTATGTCTTTTTCTCTGTCAACAAGAAAGCAAGAACACCACTGGGTTGCAAAAACAACCTTGTTGTCGAGATAAAAGTAAAAGTCGATTTTGTAATTTTGGAGATGATATCGTGTCACATAGTGGCATCGGCAGAGGAAGAAAAAACATTCAATATGACATATTATTGGTTGTAAGAGTTCTGCATTACTGCTCTGGTGGTACAAATTCATCATGTTTGTGACAACTGGAGGATGATGTTTTTAATTGCTACAACCTTCAGTGGCACCGAAGCCTGGCCTTGAGGGACCAGGCAGAATCTATGTCTGTGTGTGTGTATGTGTGTGTGTGTGTGTGTGTGTGTGTGTGTGTGTGTGTTTGTGTGTGTGTGTACATGTGTATATGTGAGAACATGAATATGTGAGAACATGTGCTGTACGTATACCTAAAAGTGTGAATGCTTGTACATGTATGAATGCACAGCAGCTCTCCTGCAATCATGATAATTGCAGAAGAGGTGTTTGTGTGTAGTGTGAGGCTCCAGTTTTCTCAGTGAAGCAGGGTAAAGGAACATTAAGGTGTTTAATTAATAGAATATTAAGAAAAGGATGTGTCCATAACCTCTTGTTAGAAAGTATATATTGTTGAATACGACTGACTTGAGGATGTTCAGATATCATTTAAGTTTTGTTAGTTATGAGGATATTTTTAGTGAGGAGCGGAAAGGAACTATTCTTATCTCCTTTACTGCACAGCTTTCCTCTCCACACACATTAGGGTCCTTCACTAATGAAACACACACACACACACACACACACACACACACACACACACACACACTGGCCCCTTTACTAATGAACCCCACCTCAAACACATTTGCATCTTTTTAAATTAGCTTGATTATTTCAGGGTAATTAGCATAAGCGTATGGAAATTAAATTGGCTATAGTGGCGTGGTGGCTTCAAGGTGTTTTTCCATCTGATGTGTGGGTAATGGGCTACATCTGATGATTTCTTACAAGATTTGTCTTCATGCGCAGGTTTGTAAGGCTGAGGTGTATCAGATCCCTTAAAACACCTAGAACACTTTAAAGGGCTCGCAAATCTGATAAAAACACACACATGCAGTATTAATTAAAAAGAAAGGTAGCTATCGGTCATAACAAATTGATTAGTAGGATAAGAATTTCAGGATTTCACCCGTTGAAGAGCTGTGGATTCAGTTTTTACATTGGTGCTTGAGTTGAAGCAGAAAATAAATGACCACCATACAATAACAGGCTTTCAAACCGTAAAAACACAGTGGATAGTTTCAACCAAAAGTCCACAAGGTAATAAAAAAACCAATAATTTGACCAATTTGACTAATAGACAAAAGTTTTTGTTTTTATGTTTTCAGATTAAAGAAGCAGTGTGCCCATCTTCCGCCATCCCTACCCCTTGATGCCCTCTGGTTCTACCATCTACAGTAATAGGGCTCTGAAATCCCCTCACACACTAATAACTCAGCCATGGATTATTAATTAATATGTTCAAAGTACTCTCTCTGATGCTAACCCCCCGACCACCACCACGGCTAATGCAAACCCCGTGAACTTCTATTCTCTTATGTTCACAAAAGGCAGTGACTGATGAAAAGGAAATAATGATATTTTTTAAATTTCTTCTCCTTTTTTTAATTTAGAGTGCTCACTGGCCATGTTAAGTGGCCATGTAATTAGAAGTATGTTTCTGAGATGTGCACACATGTACATGTTTTAACAGGGTGATGACATTTTAATCAAGTTAATGGTGCCATCGGCGAGGTGTAGGGCTTGCAGGGATACACTGCTCAAGGACACATCAACAATTCTTTTTTTCCCCCTGTTATTGAGTTGACCATGAGCCTAAATGTAGAGTTGATGCACACTGTATGATTTTTCCAATCCAAAGGTTTACATGAAGGATTTTTGAAAAAAAATTGCATATTAGCTTTTAAGGTTCATGTAAGCATATAAAGCTATAAACACACTTATAGGACACATTGTGTTGCCTGAATTTCGTAACGTAAAGTTGGTCATTAGTCATTGGATTTTTCTGTGGTCCGCCATTGTTGAGGCTTGATAAAGAAGAGGTAACTAACACTACTTTGTATCAGGGGTATTGCGTTAATGACAGGAAATCCTCCAACATGAACGATAGCCTACAATAGATTGCTTCTCTTTGCCTTTCAAATGGACACATATATGAGAATTTTGTTATCTGAACCTTCAATCAGCCGGTTGGGGTCATTTGTCAGTGCCTCTGAAAATGTTACAAAGCCACTTCAAAAGGATAAATTTGACTGTTTTAGATTCGGACTTAAAAATAGCTAGGGTTCTGTTTTTTAATCATAAAAATGTATTTTTAATCTAGGAAAGATATAGCCTGGCATTCCCAGACCTGCCACTAGGCGCTGGCAAATTAAATTTGCTGCGCGTGTTGGTCTGGACACGCTCCGTTGAAGCTTTATCAAGAAAACCAGAAATCTGGCTATGGTTTCAATTGGTTCTATCTAATATGGGCGCGCCAGAGCCCTTTATATGGTACTCTGGGGAGGACGTAACCGGATGACGACAGTGACGTGCATGCGACGTCGAAGCCGTGATAGTAAACATCAAAGATGGCTGCGGATATGTTGTGTGAGTTTGAGACTGCTTTGGCCTCGACCCTTAACGATTTGGAAGACGGCACTCAAATCTTTCATTAGCAAGTAAGTGGAATGTTCTGTTTTGCCGACCGACAACGGCAAACTTTTAATTTAACAGTTTAACAGCTGTTCGCTAAACGAACGGGGCTTACGTCACCTTGTGCATCGCTCTGATTGGTTGTAGTGCTATCCAACTGCGTGCAGTGGCATTTGAAATGCACGAGTAGGAGCCGCCCCTTGAGTTGGAAATTACTATTGATCGTGGCCAGACCCTCTATCGTTCAAGATATCAGGGTCTGGATTTCCAGGCTAGGAAAGATATGCAGTCACGGTTCAAAGAAAACAAGGTTGTATAGTTGATAGTGAAACAGGAAACCAACTAACTGACCCAGCCACCATGACCCCCTCCTAACAATGATGTATGGGTTCTACACCAACGTCATGTTATTTCTACCGTTGTTCCCCAGCAGGCAACACTCTCTATTCCCACGGCATAGTTGTGGGTCATTGTCTTGTAACCTTAAACATACAGTAGGTTGTATTAGACATTTGAAGTACTACCATTTGTATTTTGACTATGTATCTCTTTCTGTTGGTAGGAGGTAAGAAGTATGATGCTAGCTGCGGTCTCCCATTTCAAAGTCCCACATTTTCTCAACCCAACAATCGATCCCAACGTCTTTTCCTTATGTGATGGCATACCAATATCTCAGTTCCATCACCTTCGCTAATAACAAACAAAGCCAACTAATGTACAAGGTTGCTTTTCAATGAACTCGGCCAGACACAACTCCAAATGTATGATGATGCTGTGGGCCTCCAAGTCACCAATGAAATAAAATAAACAAAATATACTGTAAAGAAAACTTTTATTGCAGTTAAATTTGTCAGCTAATACGAAGGCTGTCACAATGGGCTAAACATGAACACGTTAGAAAATGACAGCACTGCATCCATTGTGTGTCATAATCACACCATTACATTTTGGAAGATCTTAACATAGAGTCTAATTTGTGCCAATACATTCAAATCTGTGAGCTTACATGTATTTGGTCCACATCCTATTCTGATAGTATAGTGAGTCAAAATATTACACATGAGCAAAGTGTCACATTGATACAATGTAATATAGCAAATATGTGGTCAAGAGGCTGAGAAAGCCCTGGGCCAGTGTGAGTACCATTTTCCACTCAGATGAACAAAGAAATCTACACATTCACCCTTAGAGTTTATTCATTTACAGTTAAATATACATGAAGGGACCTTCATTCATGGCTCATTGCCTCTCTCTCTCTCGCTCTCTCTCTCTCTCTGCCTTTCTCTTCTTCTTGCTCTCTTCACACTCAAGCACAAACATGTGTGCCTGCCTGCACCCAGATATCACTGATATATGATACCGCCTAGTGCTATACATCGGGGGTAATGATAACATTTATGAGCCTGATACTTTTCACAGAGGAGCGCTGTAGGTTATTGATGAGTCTCACTGTGCACCATTACTTATGAATGAAAAGAAGGGCGAAAGAGAAGAGAGAAATAGAGATGAGAAGAAGGTATATGGATGTTATAGCCTCATCCCTTGAACTATATTTCATCAAAGCTCATGGATGGAGACCCCTGGTTGTCATAGACAGGGCCTCAAAGGGCTTCCTTAGCTCAATGTACAGTACACTTTCATTTTTTAATTTGGGGGTTACTTTCTTGAGCTTTCTGATTTGATTTGATAGTCTTCAGTGGTGAGGGACCAGAAAGTCAAAAGAGGATAGCAGAGTGGAGGAAACTTGCACTTTTTTGTTTTTGTCATAGAAGGTAGTTGACAGCTTTATGTCAAGTTGTAGCCATGAGAATAATCTAGTCACCTGTTGGGATTCCCAAGTTGTGGCACTCTTGCACTTGTTAACAAAATATAAAATCTATATAATAAGCGCGCATTAGCAGAAAGAAAAAAACGCTTAACAGCTCTGCCGTTTCATCTCAAGGCTTCACAAATCACTGCTGGATAGATAAGTGTAAAATATATCTACACTTAGAAGCCTTTTTCCATCTAGCTTTTTGAACCGAGAGACATGCAATTAACTGCAGCAAAGTCATAGCTAATTGGAGAAAAAAGTGGGAATTATTTTTATGTATTTCATGCGAGTGTGGCTGCATATTACATGTGACGTTAATCAGAACGTCTGCTTGTTAATTCACTTTGATGAAAGGAGCAGCAGCGGCAGAGATACAGTACAGTAATATATGAACAAGATAGCCCAAGAAAGGAGGGGAAAGAAAGCCAGAGGCAGAGGAAAGGGGAAGCACATATGCACAAAATGTGAACAACAATAAAACCAGAAAAAGATTTTCACACCCATCTTGCTGCCTTTTTTTAATCAATGACGTCATGTCTGATTAACTATTATATCACTTAAAGTGGTTTGTAGAAGAAATGATTGCTTCATTATCTGTCGGCGTACCAAACACACAGTTTTGAAGAGGGGAACTCTTTTTATGGTGGCAGTGCCCTTCTTCTGTGATTGTTGGAAACTCATTTAAGCTTGTTGTAATTCACAAATGTCCGAAACAATTGAATGAATGGTAATTTCTAAAACTTTTTTTTTTTTGGATCCAATTTACAGGCGCCACAGAAAAAGTATAGAATCACAATCACTGCACAGTCTGACGTAGCCTTGAATATAAGAAATACTGCTTATTGTATATGCTTAAGCATTAGGGCCAGATCTCGACATTATTATTTTAAATACTGATACAGGAGTAGATTGGTTTAAAGTCATTTTTAAAGCTAGAACATTTTAACGCATCCCAACAATTTTGTGTTTCCTACTAAAAAAATTCACTGATCACAGCTGTTCATAGTAAAATGGGTTGTTTTGCCATGATGACAATTTATATGCCTTGAGGACTAAAAAATATAAGTAGAAGAAAATGAGCTGTTGATTATGCACCTTCATCCATACAGACAGGAAAACATTTAATAATCAAGTGTTTATACTGCCAATGGTATAAGGGTAAATCCTAATTTCCAATCAAATATTTGTGTTATTTAATTAAAAAATAACTGAATTAAGGTAAAAGCAAATTAGAGTAAAAAAAGGTGAGCCCTCCCTAATTACAGCTAATTATAACATTCCCTAATAAATGAGTAGAAGGAGGCATCAGGGGAGAGGGTGACATTTAATGTAGGAAAGTGTTAAATCTAACCTTCCGCCTTATGTTTGTAATATGAATAAATAAGGCTGTGCTGAACAGGCAAAGCTACTTGAGTAATGGGAGATAAACAGTTCTTAAGTGTGAATATGTAATTCATAAAAGATGACAGAACCAAATCAGACAGGCATGAATCAACTTCTAATCCTGAAAGCAGATCTCATTAAAGGTGAGAATTGTTTTTTTTAATGAAGCCTTCCCTTTTTATCTCCTTTTTTTTTTTTACACATAACCCGATGTATCTGCGCAGGAAATGTAACAATATTTAATATGATTAAAAAAACGAAGACAACTTGCTTTGACAAAAATCATCGACTTTGGAGGTGAAATGCTGGCTTTGCAGAATCCAAAGTGTGTGGAAAGAATGGAAGTGTTCTTCCAAAGGGTTATTTGTCGCATCTATTTGAAGTGGATTAATGTTTTACATTTAAAGCTGTATACATTTTCCAGAAAAAACACCATTATTTTTCCTTTCTATGACATCTAACATCTGAGAGTATCCTTCATTTTGTCTTTATCACACCCATTTAGTCAAACTGATCAGACACAAATTACACGCATGTCACTACCACCTCACGAAGAAAGTCAATACATGCTTTGAATAGTGGAGGATTTTCATCTTTTATTTGTGTTGGTTTCTATGGATACATTTTACAGCATTTCTTCATGCCAGAGGATTTAAGCTGCAGGTAAAACCTCTCAATGTGGCATGCTGTGAGCTAAAGCATGGCTCCCATTTACAGTACTGGGCAAATCAAATGCACCCTGGTTTTGTTTAGTATAACAAAAACAAATGCTTGTGCCAAACTCTCTCCACTAACACCAATTAAAAACCCCTTTAATAACTTAAACAATCTATTGTACGTTAATTAAACTTTTTGGTTAGAAGTTATAATTCAAAATATCACAAAGCTTTTTCTCAAAGACTCCTCTGGTCTTACACATCTATCTCATCCCACAGATAGCCACTTACTACCCATGATGTTAAGGCCCTCCAAACATGAACTTCCATCCATACAGCTGGTTTTCAAAAGTTCAGTTATATGAAAGGAGAAAAAGAAATGAGTCCTTTTGGCGTAATTGCTCTCAGTGGGAAGTAAATAGTTATTAACGTATGGCAAGCGACAAGCAGGGATTTCAAACTGCGAGGGGAGGAGGACAGAGAGTTGGACAAAGGGGGAGTGTGTGTGTGTGTGTGTGGGGGGGGGGATGTCAGGAGAGAATGAGAGAGATGAAGGGGGGAGAAAGAAAGGAGAAATGAGAGATGGGAGAAGGACAAATGCTGTGAGAGAGAAAGCAGGCGTTGCTCCTGAGTGACAATGCCGCGTGCATTTTAGGATTCTCAGCTCTAAAAACAATTCTTTCATGTTGTCCCTCTTCCCCTTGCATTCTTATTTATCTGTCTCTCCCATCCAGTGCACCTCCTCCCCACAGAGCAGTCGCTCATATCCCCCCATACCCATCTCACTTTCTCTCTCTTTTTCTCTTTCCTTTAATTTTTTTCTTTGAATAATTTACTTGCAGCAGGGGAGAGTGGAAGTGCGTTTATTTTGAGTGTGTTTGCGCTTTAAACAGAATGCTTAATGATTGCCGATGGGAGAGAGACTGCATTAATCCCATTTATGTTGAGACCTTTTAGATGTACTGCCACCCGTGGCAGACAGGCAGGGCCCAGGCGATGTGTGTGTGTGTGTGTGTGTGTGTGTGTGTGTGTGTGTGTGTGTGTGTGTGTGTGTGTGTATGGGGCAGGGGGGGATTCACCACATGCACACAAATGATCCCCCATCACATCTGTGGGAAGAACCCCATATCACTCTGTCTGACTGTGTGTGTGTGTGTGTGTGTGTGTGTGTGTGTGTGTGTGTGTGTGTGTGTGTGTGTGTGTGTGTGTTTGAGAGAGAGATAGAGGACCAAAATGGCAGCGCTGTGCATACACCTACATCCTGGATGAAGGAAAGGCCTTTGGGGCATCCCTCCACTCACATGCAGTTGATTTGAAAAACCTCCTCACAAAAGTATATGTATTTCCTACTATTTCTGCATTTCCACAAATTTGGATACAGCTTTGAAAATGCTGGCATTTATATACTTTTAGAAGGAGGCACATATCATTGAATATAAGAGTGTGTATTTGAAATGTGTTTCTCAATGCTATTGCTTTAGGCATGGGCTAAAGAGGGAAGACGAAGATGGCTCCAAAGCACTGGCAATACTGACAAAAATTACATTCATGAATTTCTGTTTCAACAACAATTTGGTTTTGAAGATTGTAAATAGAAAATGTAAACATCTTTATACTGTCATCAGCTGTTAATCTTTAGCTTATAACTACTTGTGCATTGAAGTACTATTGCTGACTTAATTACATTGCACTGCAAAACACCTGCGTGGTTCAGAGCACAACAGTTTCCAAGGAAATGATCCATGGATACAGGAATAGAGGAGTTTAAAAAAATTTAAATTAAACCATTCAGTGCAAATGAAAATGTGAGGGCAAAAACAGACAAACAAACAAACAAAACTACTCCTTAGAAGCCCAAGCTATCTGGTTTTGAGAATGAATGTTGAGAAGTATGGCTGTTGTTCATAAACATGCACTATTGAAGCCCTCTGGAAGAATCACTTAGTTCATCTACAGTATATACCTCATTTATAGGCACAGCTAACGGCCTTGCTCCTTTGTATATTCCACATATTCACCTTGACAGTTACGCACAAGGCCATATTCATAGTTTAATCTCATCCATTAATCCTCCTCCACCTGCTGCAGCACGTCACAGAAACACTATTTCACAGCTCTGCAAGGCTTGCTCACCAGCAGTGCAATAGCGCAAAAGGTCCCTCCCTGGCAGAAGCTCTTTGAATTTACTTAATATTTAGGCTCA
>NC_137217.1:13934456-14009456 GCF_949987685.1 Ammodytes marinus | reverse complement strand
TAATGACGTATATGCATTTCGACGTATTCCCTGCTTACCGTCTGGGGTGTCTGTGCAGAGCACTAGACACTATTCTAGCCAGTCGAGAAGTCACGTGTTCAAAGCGGCTTGACGCTTTGTAACATCGTGACGTCGCATGTAACTTGGTGTCGTCACCACGCGGATGTTTCCATGTATGGTAATGCTGCCACTTTCCTACTCGCGTCTGCCTCGCGCCCTTACAGGTCCATGCTCGCACCTCCCGCCACTGAAAGTGTTCCGGAAGGAAGGTAACCAATCACAACGAAGTTGGGTTTTCAGAAAGGGAAGGGAGGGGGCGGAAATGTCAAAAGCAAAGTGTTTACAGGGCATGCTGGATCGCCAAAATAAGAGAAAGAGCTTCCCGAAAATCTACATAGTGTTTTGTGATGTGATTCGTGTCAGGTTGCTCTATAGCAGTGTAAAACAAGAAATTAAGACCAGGAAAGTAGTATAATAGGTCCTCTTTAAGGAAGTTTTTCTGGACTCAGTAGAATCTCGGACTGATACAAACTTAAATGTTTCATTTATTCTTTTTCAAAAGCCACACGCTGTCTAAGTCTAAAGCCCTGCAGTGGTAATTGCCCTTCTCCTGTATCATGAGTGGCATTTGCACATTATACTGACACATTGTTCCTCGTTGGCATTTGCAGATGAGGCAGAAGGGCAGAGTCACACACACACTCATGCACCCGAGTGTAGACGGACACGCACATAACTTCAGTTTGAGCACACTCACACTCAGGTGTACATACAAAGGTAACCTACAGCACACACACACAGACACAACTTGTCCTTATGGTTTCTATATATGTGTGTGTGTGTGTGTGTGTGTGTGTGTGTGTGTGTGTGTGTGTGTGTGTGGGTGTCTAGTGTGTGTGTCGTCTAGTCCACGATGCAGCAGTGTCGGGATGTGTCGGAGTCGACAGTGAGCGCGCTCAGTGGGCCCCCTTGGGCCATGGAACACTGATCTTTATGTCAGCTCCAAGAAATGGAATCACCCTTTTTCACTGTCAGCCATCGTGTGTGTGTGTGTGTGTGTGTGTGTGTGTGTGTGTGTGTTTGAGAAGAAGCAATGAGAAGAGGACCCGGCCTTTCTTTGAACTCTGTCACTTTGTTATAAGTCACTGCTTCACGCCGTCTGTATTCTCTCTCTACATTTGGGCCGGTGCCATCTCTGCTTCTTCTCACTGCACTTTTCCCTTTATCTGTTCCTCTGTATTTCTCTACCGTTTCTCTATCGATACATTGCAGGCCTCCCCATAGTGCAGGGAGACCATTTGGTGGATGAAACAATGCACCAAACGGCTCATCTCATATTCTTTAATTACAGCAATAGTCAGCAGGTGTTTGGTACAGACATAAGTCTCTCCCTCAAGGTCTAGGCATGTGGTCCTGTAACAACCTGAAGCTCTAATCACCATTAAAAGGTGTTTGATCTCAAAGCACATAGGAAGGATCCAAGCATTGCAGCTCCTTCCACTTTGCAGGCATGCAGCTCCTTGTGATCCTGGCCGTGGGCGGGGTTGCTGTCAATCTATTGACTGCAACATCAAAAGAATGGAGGAAGATATCGCATCCATTTTTTTGTCTATCAAAGTTCTACTCCGTAAGATTTTTATATGCTTAACTGTCTGTTAAGTTCCTTTCTATCAAATAGTGAGTTAAAGCAATGGTTATACGTGCAATCAAATGCAGCAGGCATGTCTGGGCGAGTGCTCTCACTGCATGTGCCAACGGCTGTAGCGATACAGAGGCTCTCTGTCTGCACTTCCCCTTCTGGGTCACAATGTTGGATCAGAACACACAGAGAAAGCATTCTACAGGGAAGAACTGCCAATATCCTGACTCCATACAGTCAATGATGTTCGGCTTTGAAAGAAACTCTGGCCCAGAAGTGCCTGCAATGATTTTTACGGCCACTAGAAATGGTCGGATAAAAGCTTTAGGATATTTTTTATCTTTTGATCTATCTATCTATCTATCTATCTATCTATCTATCTATCTATCTATCTATCTATCTATCTATCTATCTATCTATCTATCTATCTATCTATCTATCTATCTATCTATCTATCTATCTATCTATCTATCTATCTATCTATCTATCTATCTATCTATCTATCTATCTATCTATCTATCTATCTATCTATCTATCTATCTATCTATCTATCCATCTAGCTTTCTTTCTTTCTATCTATCCACCTATCCACCCACTTATTTATCCATTCATCCATCCATCCATCTTGATCTATTTCCTCACCAGATGACTGGACTGTTTTCCTTGCTGCAGTCCCATTACCCTTTGCTCATTTAGTTGTTACTTTTTATTTATACTCCAGTGAATACATTGACAATTCCCTCTCAATAATCAGCGAAGCTTGCTCTCTCATGCCAGTAAGGTGTGAACTCTTGACTCCATGGACCTGACCTTAAACCAGCCAACTCCAACATGTCGCTTGAAGTTGTCAATAGTCAGCCTTCAATAGTAAGACAGTCAATAATCAACATTCAGCCATTAACGGAGCAATTTCAACCAGGTCAGATCATTGATTGTTATAAGACTAACTTGGAAAAAAAATGTATGCATATTGCTGTGTGCAAGTACAGCTTAGTAATTCAGCTTTACGTTTTCAGTCGTTGCTGCAAGAGACATCAACAGCCCTATCTATCTGGATGTTACCACAGTGCCATGCTTTTTCATCTAGTTAACATTGTCACTCTGTTGGTAACAGCTATGTGTAGTGAATATTCTATATTCTGGTCTTATTGTTTTATGATGACCTTTTTTTACTGCTTAATTCCATGGTCTGTTTTTGTTTCTTTATCCATTTCCCACTCTGTTGAATCTCAGATTCTGCAGCAATTACCTGGTTTGGTCATTAATGTTTGAACTCTTCTCAGGTTTTTTTTTAAAAGAATAATTTTAATTGTTAAAGATGTGATAATAGGAACACATTATAGTTCAGCATGTTCCCTGACTGCATGTGTGGTGCTGAAAGGTCGAGCAAAATGTGTGAAAATCTCTCGTACACTAACCGTGTGTTTCCTATTTGCTACAATAGCGACCAGAGATATGACTATAAAAAGCTCCATTTATGTAATCAGATTTTTTTTCCATATGAATTTGCTCTGTAAAACACCCTTTTACAAAGCCAACACCACTGTGCACTTTCCCTTAAAATAAATGACTCTGTCCTTTCCAGCACATCCAGAAATGTCAATTAAAAAGCACTGTCCTTCATTTGAATATTTCTGATTATCATGCAGCTCCTGCTCTTACATATTCAAAACGGGGTTCTCAATCCAATTAAATGGGCAATGTGCTGTAAAGGCGTAGGCAAACATGATTGAAGGCAGAGCTTAGGATGACAAACAAGCGCAATCTGAGGGAGATGGAAACCTCTTGCTGCGAAGTTAATGGAAGACTGTGTGATGATCACTGATGGGGCAATGGTTGGAAATGTGTGTGTGTGTGTGTGTGTGTGTGTGTGTGTGTGTGTGTGTGTGTGTGTGTGTGTGTGTGTGTGTGTGTGTGCGTGTGTGTGTGTGTGCGCGTGCGTGTGTTTCTGTGTGTGTGTGCGTGTGTGTGTGTGAGACAGAGCGAGATAAAGAGACTAAGCGGGGAGAGCTGATAGGGGAATCAGAGAGCAATATGGAATTATGGGTATAAGTTAAGAAAAGAAAAGAAAACATGTTTGTGCAGATGTGTATTTTAAAATCACCTCCTTTTGCTTTTGTGTGTGTCAATCTGCCCTTTAGCTTGTACAACATTCAACCCCAATTTTCCGTGTACACGTGAACGAGACTCAGGGACCACATCTACACAGAGAGACAGGCAGTAAATAAAGAACCAGCACCATTTATATTTAGAACAAATTCAACAACAACAATTTAAAAATCAGAGGCAAAAAAAAGCAATTAAATGAAGGCAAGGTTGTGTTATCTTGAACACATGTTATTTGGAAAGAAACTTTAATTGGATTGTTTGAAAAAGAGCCAGGAGTCAGAGGTGCCCTTTACTCCTGCAGTCAGCACATTGTGTATACGAGAATGGGTACGGAATTTGATATGAATCCTGTCGAAATATATTTCAAATAAGAGGATATAGAATGATCTTTTTGTGTGGGTGTGTGTGTGTGTGGGGAGTGTGTGTGTGTGTGTGTGTGTGTGTGTGTGTGTGTGTGTGTGTGTGTGTCTGTAATCGAGTGTGTGTGCCTTCATCTTCCCTTGGTCTCAAAACCCAATCAGTGTCTTTAAGACCCGTGCTCAGGAGCAGCCCGATGCTGTTCTGTCAGACTATCCTTCTGATGAATGCCTCGGCGTCCCACCGGCTCGCTAAATATGCGCAGTGAAATGAGCTGAAACACGGGCCTTAATTAAAAAGTGGAGACCCACGAAGATGTGATTAAAGCCACGCTCAACGGATTAGAGTGACTAAAGCATCTCCAAAGGCATACGGAAAAGAGAAAGGGAGAGGGAGAACGAGAGAGAGAGACAGAGAGAGATAGAGAGAGGGAGAGGAATGACTGAGTGATTAAGGTGCCACTTTTTGTCTTCTTCCTTTCATATTTTCTCTTCCTTTTTTACACCATAATGCCTTATACAGAGCAGGCGCTTGTCTTTCACTGACAATCCCAGTTGTGGCTTCAGGGCCTCATGTAAAGCAAGTTCTACAATGCTATAAATGAGATGTTGAACCTTCTGTATCCATCCAGTAAGTAACTGTATTTCAATCTCATGGAACTATTGATGTTATTACCCAGATACACTGCTTTAAATACGGTCTGTCATTTCTCAGTGTGTGAGACAACAATTGGCTGACAACAATAAAGCAGGAATATTGTTACAGGGGGGACACATAAGCGGCCTGATGCAGTAAAAGCATATCTGTAATGGTGTGAGCAGTGCTGTAGAGAGATTAACAATGCACTGTGTCCTTTTCATGGGAGTCAGCACTCACACGGTGTAATGTATTTTATGGATGCTGCTTTGTTAGGCAGCCATAATGATTATTATTATTTATATGGTTTATTATGAACTAATTATATATTCTTTTCTCCCCTGTGCACTATCCTTTTTGTGCGATATTACCAGAAAGCATATGATGTTGACAGAAGAACATGTATGCTTGACTTGATTTGCTTTCAAAACACAGTTGAATATTTCATACACTTGAACGTTTGATTTTACATAAGGGACTTTTTACTATGTTATCATGGACACATGTCTTAGTAGTAAGAGTACTGTATAAAGCAACTTTCCAGCTATCACGGCTACTTCAACGGATAAGGTGACATCGTCTCCATTTTCAGACAAAGAAGAAAATAAAGACTGAGCACTACTTACACAACTTCTATACCACCTAAACAAACAGTACATTAGGCTCACTTTTCTTTTCAACTTGCTGCTTCTGCCTCCCTTTCTCTGTCTCCTGGATGACCTACAATATGTATGCAAAAACCTGCCGTTTGTGCCAACATCAGATGTCTTAGTGTACGGATGTCAGCTCCCATATTAATCAAATTCCTTTGTGTGGGATATGCATGCTAAGAGGGATAGTGTTAGATAACACGGAGATAGATAGACACTGCTTTCTGTAGATAATCTCTTTAACATCAGTATGATTAAAGGCTGCATCTCATATCCATAAGATCTGTGATCCAGTGGCTCTTTCATCGAACCTCTCCTGAATAAAATTAGTGTAGGATGAAAAGTAGGTTGAAAGGATGATAGTATGGACTTAGAGGGAAGATAGGAATATATTAATTTATTCTGGTTTGTTAATAACGAGCATCTTATGTTATTTTTCTCTCTTTTTTTGACAGGGGGGATATAGTATTAAATAAGGGAAGAAACAGGAAGAATAGGATGAACAAAATGATGCTGGTATAGCCAGGCGAGGAAATGACAAAAAGATGGATGAAATGAGAAGAGAAAAGAGAAAGGGAGGGCGAGGAGGTTTAGTGAATAAGTAAGCACAGGAAGAAAAGAGAATAAGGAGCCACAAACTGCATTCACACCGTGGACAAATTAAAGGTTGAGTCAGTGATTCTAGAGAACACCTGTTCTCAAAATCACATAATGTCACCTGTCCGTATACTGTGTGAGTGCTGAAAGAAAATACAGTGTTAAAATACAGCCTAAGCTCTATAAATTGGCATACGGCATGTGGCCTTTGTTTGGATACCAGTTTACAGAGCCTATAGGCTGTGTATTCACACCAGATTTTTTTCCAGCACGCACACATTAGACAGGCCGATTGTGAAGAGATATTCACTAATTTTGACAAAAAGTGAACAAGCATTCTCCAGAAGTGCTGACTCCACCTTTAAAGGCTATTTTGCTCATAAATCTCTAAGGGAGAAGCAAAAACTGAGGCATATCCAGGTCTGAGGCTATTTTCACAATTCCATTCCAGTCCATGGACGTCTCAAGAAAAAACGTCAGCAGAGGCGAAATGTTGCCACATGCTACACCATGATGATGCAACACAGCCTGATAACTGCCCCCCGAAGACAGAGCACACGTTACACTATACGTGCTGTCTTTTGCATTCTGCCTGTCTTACCCACCCACACATGCACATCACTAATGCCGTCCCTCACATGCGCTCATTACCTGCCTCCCCAACCCCCCATATCTCCCACTGACACTAACTGATTAACAGCCACTGCAGGCGTTTCTCTTACTATCCCCTCCCCCCACCCTTCACCCTGTCTCTTTTTAATATTTACCCATTCATTCAGTTGCTCTGCACTGTGGATACATCCCACTCCAATAGACAGCGTGAACTGGGTGGTGACTTGGTGGCTGCATGAGGAAAATTCATGACACGTGTGCATGTATTGTTTGCACGGGAGACACCTTATTAATGCTTGGAAGAACTACTTGACTTTCAGTTTTGATGGTGAAGTTGGTAATATCAAATGTTGGCTCTGAGAAGGCCAGAACAGATTATCTTGAACTACGTGAGGGTTAAGGACATTCATCTCTTGGCTCACAAACTAGATTGAGAGAAAGTCTAAAGGTTACCAATCAAATGGCAGTTGACACAGCAAGCTAAAATAAGATCAGCAAACTGCCAAACTGCCGGAAACAAGAAATGCAGAAAGTGAGTCAAGAAAAAGAGGCCATTTCCCCCCGATGATCCTTCTCTTTGAAAATACATGAGCAGTATATTGGTAATTCATTAAAATGCTAATTCATTCATCAACACTGTAAGGACTGTAACACCATTTAGTTCTACAGTTCTTTGTGATATTGCTTAGAACTTGTAATTCGCAAAGCTTGGAGGCTATTTTTCTGTGGAATTATATTCTAAGAAACTGAAATTTTTATCACTTCTTAAAATAAGTGTAATTCACAAAGCATTTTAGCGCTAAAACTAGCTCCTAAATCTATGAAAAGCTCTAAGAGTAAATCACAGACAACCATTTGATGGTGTTTTGGAGAGATTTAATGCTAGTGAGCTTTATAAAAGGTACCTTTAATAGTTGTAAGGGTTTAATGATCTTAGTAAAGCTATATTTAGAAAGTATAGACACATTTATATATATATTATATTTATATAAAAAAATATTTATTAAGTTCCTTTTCCTGCAGTTGCTTTGGGTTTACGATACACTGAAAGTTACTGTTGGTGTCACGTTTGGGTTTAATTTCCTACTAGAGTAGGTCTATGTGTGGCGCTTCGCACCATCTCCTCCGTTCCACAGGTCCGCTGTCTGTATAGTTGCGCGTCTCGCCTTTTTCCTTCCGAATGCACTTTACGATTTCGCCAGCTGTTGTTTCTAAATAGTGAATTTCCTGGTTTGTCGCTGTCTGACTATTGCTGCATAGTCGCCGTTGAGAGAAATACAGTGAGAGTGCATGGCGTGCAGCTGTTCAATGAGAATATTTTTTCCGATTCAAATCATTGTAAAATGTAAAATTAATAGACCTATGTGGCGCTATTTTAGGCTAATTGTGAACGAATGTGTGGGAAACCCTGCAGTATCTTGGTTTCATGTTAAATCAGTGTCACTTGTCATTAATTGTATGTAACAACTCTTTACTTTAATACAGCGACACAATATGGATATCTCCCACAGTGTTTCTATCATAAATTCACTCTTAGCTCTCATTCCCTCTCAGCCAATCACTGTGGGCATTGAAGGTATGAACATGACGTCATCCATAGCAACAGGGTCAACCACACCCTCTAGTCTTAGCTTAGGAGTCCCTCCCATTCCTTAGTAAAAGTTGGTCTTATCAGCTTTGTGAATAGGTTTTAAGAAATTACTCCTAACTAAGAACTTTTAGTGCTCCCTAGGAGTACTCTTAGTGCTAAGATAAAATGTTTTGTGAATACGGCCCCTGATGATCATACATTAAAGAGGACCTATGATACTTTTCGACTTTTATGACCTATAAACGTTGTTATAATGATTTTTAGTCATGTTTAACCATACTGGAGTATCAAATAATTACGTACATGCATTTCGACGTATTCCCTGCTGACCGTCTGGGGTGGCTATGCAGAGCACTAAACACTATGGCAGCCGGTCGAGCCGAACTCGTTCAAATTTCCGGATTGTTTCTGTCACGCTCGGGTCATTTCTGTCATGTTTCCATGTATGGTAATGCTGCCGCTCAGGCAAGCTCCGGCTGCATGCCCCCACCTTCCTGAAAATTTCCCGCCGCTGGAAGGAAGGTAACCAATCACAACGGAGTGGGGTTTGCAGCAGGGGGGGAGGGGCGGAGAAGCTCAAAGCAGTGTGTAGAGAGAGACTGCTGTGCTCGCTAGGGTAAAGGCCAGGACACACCAGTCCGACTACCCGAAAATGGAGACTGCCGATTCAGGGAGCTCCAGTCTTCCCGTCGCGGCCGAAAAAGTGCAAAGAACACACCAAACCGACTGCTGACTTTCCGTACGCTCTGCGCTTGCGCGGGACGTAATGTTTCCATAACAGCAGGCAGCGTTAATCTGTATTGTGGCCCGAAAAAATACAGAAGCCGGAAATGATGGGACGGCTCTCTAGACCATAAACATAGATAGAAATATGTATTTATATTTATGGACCATAAAGAGCACCATTTTTAGCAGAGAGTGTCGAGCATGGTGTCGAGCAGTCAACAAGGGTTGATGCATGTGAGTACTCGCTGAACGAAACAAACAAACACATTAAAACGATGGCTAACTGTTGTTAGCTGTTTGTGCTACCCGCCTCACTTCCGGGCTTCACTGATTCGCTAGCCCTCCACAAATCAAATTGCTCCAACTGAAAGACTGCCTGCCGCCATTTGAACATGTTCAATCGGCTCAAAAGAAGCCCGACGACATCTACGACGACCGATTTCACGGCACAAACCAAACAGATTCGTGTCCCCGCCCCCTCCCGACTCTACGACGGCGATTATCGGGCCGGTGTGTCCTGGCCTTAAAGCAGTTCGGATGGATTTGAGTTTGAGCATTTCAGCACAATCATAATATCCCGCCTTCCTCCAATGCAGCCCCACCCCCTCATTCCTATCCCTGTTTTTTTTGTTTTGTTTTTGAAGAAACTTAATTTAGGCTACACAAGCAGACTTACTTGCTTAATACTGTCTCCGTGCACAAAGTGAGTTATATTGTGGCTGAAGAAACTGGTGGCTGTAGTAGGCTACCGGTACCGCGCTGATCTGCTTGTATCACTGGTTTCACTTCAGATATGTCGGCCAGAACACCACTTATGCTTATAATGAGACTAGGAGAGGAGGAGTAGGGTTTTATCCGCTCTTTATTTTCCTTCTTTCACAGGCACAGCCGCATATAGATCGCGGAAAAAGAACAAAGGCTTAAACTCCGCACGGGAGGAGACGTTTGAACAGCTGTTGCGACTCGCGAATCGCAGCCGCTAATAACATGCACAAACTATAACTTATAACAGCGATCGGGACTACATGTACATACTCACACACGGGTGATTCACATTTACACTCAGATAAACACGAATGATGGCTTACTGTGGCAACTTGCTCACACACATCTCACCGAGGGAGAAGCGAAAGGAAACACTGAACTGGCTCTCTGGCCGACTGACGTCACGGCCCAACACTAAAACACAGCTTAACACACTGTAAAAAATAACAAGAAATAACAACACTGTAACCTTTTCTACAATGGTCGCTACTCGCTAGGCTACTGTCTGCCGTGGAATCAAAACAAACCCTTTCGTTGAGGACGCGCGTGCACGAATGCGCGGTACACAAGCAGACGGCAAACAGACAGGTCTGTCGGCCAATTAAATCGTTCGGTCCGAACGATTTGATTGGTTGTAGTTTTCACCTAATATTATGAGACTGAAATAATTGTTTCTTTTTATTCCTGGTGGGTCTACCATGCATTTTAGAGTGTAAAAACCTTATTTATACCATTTTAAAGTCATTTAAAATAAGTGTAAAAACTCTACAAAGGTAAGAATAGCTTTAAGAGGAAGAGTGTCCCGAAAATCTACATAGTTTTTTGTGATGTGATTCATGTCAGGTTGCTCTATAGCAGTTTTTAACAAGAAATGAAGATCAGAAAAGTAGTATAATAGGATCTCTTTAACTGTAGTAGCAAGTTCCATTAGTGAAAAGAAAGCTATTTTTATACATAGTAATTATTTATGCCTTTGCACAGGTCAAATTCTCCCCGGGAACTCAGACAAAACAATTTATGTCAGGCAGACCACAACATCCTGAGTTTCCAGAGGGGTACTAAATCAAAGTTTACTTTGCTTCACCATCGTTATATAACCATTATTCATACATAGTCATATACTGTATACATACAGTATATAACGCTGCACCCTCTCTCTCTCCGACTAATGTCATTAAAACACTACCGCTTTTGTCCAATCGTGCTGCTATAGAATAAACAAAAACTAAAGTTCCTCATATTAAATCAATCAATCAATCAATCAACCAATAAATAAATGGTTGTAGGCAGCCTAGTGGAGGAAGTGAGTGCTTATAGATAATGTATCTCTCACTCTACTCCAGTTACAGTGAATATTAATGAATGATTTTTCATACATTATTTTATATTGCGTCTTTACACAAGTTTCAAACTACACTGCCATGCTAATGAGGCAGATGTATTGAACTAACATTCATTACTGCACAATACGGTAGCTTGGATTCTCCATTGAAAGTGTTCCCAAGTTCATCAACACATTGAAAAGAGTTAATTATAGAAATAAAATTTATTTTTCTCAGCACATTCTCAGTATCTGGTTTTCTTTTCTCCTGCTGTCAGAGCTGCTGTAGCTCGCCTTAATAAAGCATTCATTAATTCCTTCATTAGACTTATACAGTGCGCTGCTTTGCCTGGCGTGTCTGTCTCCTGACGTGTGCTGTCACCTGCACTGCTGTGAGAACATCCGATGCTGAAAAGGTCAAGGTGTCACCACTACTGAGGAAGTGAGAGTTTGCAGCTGTAATGCACAGACTTAACTGTCACTGTGTCTGTCCTGGAGGCTGTCAACGTGAAGCGAACACACACTCTCTACTCCGATCTCTCTTAAAAACCATAAAAGCTGTCGTCAATAAAATTCTGATATAGAGACAGTGGTTCATCACACTGATTAGGCCATGCACCTTAGACAGGCTAACGTAGACACCTGAGAAATATCTTAAAATGAATCTGTTTTATGCTCCACCATGTCTGACAGAAACATCAGTGAGTGATCTTTTTGGTGTCCCTCTACCAATCTTTAGTCCGTATAAACTTGACGATGACAGTTGATGAAAGGCATGCAGCTAAGATGTTGCAGGATGTTTTTCAAAAGTATTTCTGGGAAATTGAGACAGTGTGGTCCCTGTACCTTTTGCTCTTCACCAATCTGGTTTTGAATTGGCTTATAATGGACGATGTCAGTCACTTTTGAAGCTACTCTGTTACTCTGCAAAACTTAGGAACACAATGGGTCTGAGTTTAAAACATTTACTGTCCCCTGACCTTTATAGGAATAGATTTTCTCTTTCTCTTCACACCTTAAAGACAGACTTGTCTGCCTTTCAGCAATCCAGGAAAACATCTGCATTTCACATCTTCAGTCCCACAGTCCCAGTTTAATAAACCTCTCTCTGCACATAAAGGACCACTACAAAGTCTAAAGCGGCACGCAACTCCGCAAGCTGGATTTGAACTTATAGGACGAAGGCATGTTATTTTATCTCTCTCTTCTCACTTATATAGCGCATACACTCACTCACTCATACACTCAGCACACGCAATCTCCGGCCTAACAACTGTCCCCCTGCTGATTACCTCTGAAGTCAGCCTGGAGGTAGAGGAATAATGATCATAAAAATGTCATCATGCATTCGCTGCTGAGAGACAGTAAGAGAGACTGCAGGGGCTTTCCATTCGGTTTAAATGCTTTTACAGTGGTCATGCCAAGAATGTGAAAGAAAGAGACAATCATTCCGTGGAAGTAATGTAAGTCTGTGTAATTTAGTGGCTTGGTGGGGAGGGGGGGGGGCATGTGTTGTTCTGTCTAAGTGTAAGAGATTATGATGTGTGTGTGACAATGGAGGTGAGACAGTGAGGCTAAATATACTCTAAGAAAGGAAGTTACCAGGGGCGTTAGTTGAGAGCATTGCGAGAGCACATCGCGGTTAGGTGAAACCACCTGATGAGATGTCACCTCCACACACACAGCTGTGTGACACGCTGTCATTTATGGTTTTTATTCATTTTTTATAATGGGACCCTGTTTCCTCTCTCTCTCGTTGATACTGTGACGGTGGGGAAGCAGAGAAGATGAGATTAGTTTCTCAGCAGCGAATTCATGATATGTAAGTATACAGTGTTTAAACAAAAGAAAGTGCATGGATGCCTGCATTTGGGGAAGAAATGACTGCATCTTGCACCTACCCATGTTTTAAGACACTTGCATGATACTACTGCAGGTATCTGCAAATAACTTTACCATTTTATGTTTTAACTTAAAGTACTGAATGCTTAGAATATGGAGAGATGGTGTTCTTGGGAACCGTCCCTCATCTTGATTTCACTGAGGGATCTTGCTTGTTCAAAGTAATAACGACACGTAACATGATATAGCCACAATGTGTCACTAAGTAGGCCACCTGGCAATGTTGTGTTTAGAAGGAGAGTGTATTTACCATCCACACAGCTGTGAACTCCATCCACAGTCATTCAGCCATTAAGATTCTCATGATCAATTGTAGAAGAGCACAAGATCTACAATCACTCATTAAGCAACCAAGATATTCACATAACTTACCAGGGAGCCTGACCTCCGCGCTCACCCTGAACCACGCCTGCTCCTTTTTGCTAGGAGCTCAATGCTGATTGGCTATTGCGGCGCGGCAACGGCGAAAAGTTCAATATGTTTAACTCCTGCGCGGCAAAAGCCACGTGACTTACCGTCGCATGGCAACACGCTTGTACATTGACTTTGTATGTAATCTCGCTGCATGTCAGAGTGCAGTGTGTTCGCACCTTAACTCTGTGTGTGTGTTTTAAAATCACATCAATAGGCAGAGTGTGGTATGTAGGAAAAAGAGCAACATTATATTTCCCTGTTAAAGGGGCTCTATTGGGAGAAGAGAGGCCACATGTGTCCAGGAATGTGATCAACCTGCAAGACTTGATCTGACTAAATGCAGCAGCAAAAATGAGCCGTGGCAAATAGTACCATGACGTAAACCATTCACATAGCGTTTTGCCTGAGGTGGTAGCATGTGGATTCACCACCTCAGATGCAAACTAAAAAAAAACATTGAATATTCTTTCGCATGTTGCATAGGAGTGCACATTGGTGCTATAAGCTGTGACTTGAGATGATGGAGGAGCGTGGGATGACCGGGAGGGAGAAACCAACCAAGATTGGAAAGGAGAGAGGGGGAAGAGCTTTCCTCTTTTCCCTTCATACATCTCACTCTCCATCTTTCTCCATCTCTCTTAGTTCACTCCAGTTGTCCCTTCTCCCCACCCTCCTTCATCCTCACTTTCTTTGGCTGGCTGGTGATACTATAAATAAATTGCGCTGCTGTAGATGTATGATCGGAAATTAATTTATCAGCTCTGACGCGGCTCCCTGTGACAATTTCCAGGGCAATATGTAACTGTTTGAAGTACGAGGCAGTGCGAGGTGGTGGCTTACACAATCTTATTAAACCAGAGAGGGCTGGCTGGAGAAATCCAGGCTGGCCTCCCCTGGCCTGTTGGGTATTATTCATTCTGATGGCTTCAAGAGCTTTTTTCAGCGTGCCAGAAATACTGAGTAACACAGAGTTAAAAGTGTGTTTCTGTGTCTGTCTGGGGCTTCGCACACACACACACACACACACACACACACACACACACACACACACACACACACACTCTTACACTTTAACATATAAATACACACGTGTTGCCCTGATTAAACACACACACACACACACACACACACACACACACACACACACACACACACACAGATTTACGTAAATGGAAGCACAAAGTCCCACAACCCATATTACACTCAACAAAAATATAAACGCAACACTTTTGTTTTTGCTCCCATTTTTCATGAGATGGACTTAAAGATCTAAAATTCATTCCAGATACACAATATTACCATTTCTCTCAAACATTGTTCACAAATCTGTCTAAATGTGTGATAGTGAGCACTTCTGCTTTGCTGAGATAATCCATCCCACCTCACAGGTGTGCCACATCAAGATGCTGATCTGACATCATGATTAGTGCACAGGTGTGCCTTAGACTGTCCACAATAAAAGGCCACTCTGAAATGTGCATTTTTTTTGCTTTATTGGGGTTCTGGGGACTCAGAACCAGTCAGTATCTGGTGTGACCACCTTTTGCCTCATGCAGTGCAAAACATCTTCTTCGCATAGAGTTTATCAGATTGTCAATTGTGGCCTGTGGAATGTTGGTCCACTCCTCTTCAATGGCTGTGTGAAGTTGCTGGATATTAGTGGGAAGTGGTGCACGCTGTCGTATACGCCGGTCAAGCACATCCCAAACATGCTCAATGGGTGACATGTCCGGTGAGTATGCTGGCCATGCAAGAACTGGGACATTTTCAGCTTCCAAGAATTGTGTACAGATCCTTGCAACATGTGGCCGTGCATTATCTTGCTGAAACGTGAGGTTATGTTCATGGATGTATGGCACAACAATGGGCCTCAGGATCTCATCACGGTATCTCTGTGCATTCAAAATGCCATCAATAAAATGCACCTGTGTTCTTCGTCCATAACAGATGCCTGCCCATACCATAACCCCACCACCACCATGGGCCACTCGATCCACAACATTGACATCAGCAAAGCGCTCACCCACACGACGCCACACACGCTGTCTGCCATCTGCCCTGAACAATGTAAACCGAGATTCATCCGTGAAGAGAACACCTCTCCAACGTGCCAGACGCCATCGAATGTGAGCATTTGCCCACTCAAGTCTGTTACGGCGACGAGCTGGAGTCAGGTCAAGACCCCGATGAGGACGACGAGCATGCAGTTAAGATAAAGATAAGATAAGATATACTTTATTCATCCCAGCAGGGAATGAGCTTCCCTGAGACAGTTTCTGACAGTTTGTGCAGAAATTGTTTGGTTATGCAAACCAATTGTTTCAGCAGCTGTCTCAGTGGCTTGTCTCAGACGATCTTGGAGGTGAACCTGCTGGATGTGGAGGTCCTGGGCTGGTGTGGTTACACGTGGTATGCGGTTGTGAGGCCGGTTGGATTCATTTTCCTTTATTTAACCTCGAAAGATCAATTGAGGGGTGACCCTCTTTTACAATGACGTCGAGTTTGTACAGATACACAATATACAATGAGAATACATAACAAGTTTACACACACACACACACACACACACACACAGACAACAACAATTTAAAACATTCAGATCAATTGAATGAGAGACATAATAGCCTAATTAAAACAGTTACAAGTGTAGAGGGGCTGATTCAAAATAATAATTTTAAATTGGTTAACAGTTATGAGTGTATTTATTTTAATTGTATGTTGTAGGCTGTTCCAGGAGTCAGGGGCACTATGGCTAAAAGCGGTTTTACCAAGCTCAGACCGGGCATAGGGGACATTTAACATGAGCATGTCAGTTGAGCGGGTTTGATAAAGCCCATCTGAAATAAGCAGCATTTCTGTCAAATATAGTGGTAGCTTTCCAGTCAGAGCTTTATATATAAAAATATGCCAATGTGCATCACGTCTCTCCTTAAGGGAGGACCACCCAACCTTTTCATATAAAACACAATGGTGTGTATCATAAGCATCTCCTGTAATGAATCTCAAAGCAGAGTGAAATACAGAGTCTAGGAGTTTAAGGCATGAACGAGATGCATGCCGATAAACCACATCACCGTAATCAAGGACAGACATAAAAACTGCCTCAATAATCCTTTTCCTACTGAACAACGGGAAGGTGGCTTTATTCCTATAAAAATAGCCAATCTTTTGTCGGAGACGACAGACAAGATTTTTTATGTGAAATGTAAAAGAGAGTTTTTCATCTATCCAGATGCCAAGATATTTATATTCAGTGACTCTTTCAATATGAGATCCATTATTTGTGTGAATAATAAGATCATTAAAATGTGTAATTCTTGCTCTGGAAAAGCACATATATTTTGTTTTTTCTATATTAAGGACAAGCCTGAGATCCACTAGACAGTTCTGCAGGGTGTTAAAAGAGCTCTGTAGTTTCTGAACAGATTGTTGCACTGAATCAGAAATGCAATACAGTACAGTGTCGTCCGCATACAAATGGGCATGGCAGTTTTGTAGTGATGAAACAATGTTATTGATGTAAATTGTGAATAGGACTGGACCTAAAATTGAGCCCTGCGGAACACCATTTGTAACTGTTAAAAACTCAGTTTGGTAGCTTCCCAGCTTAACTGACTGCTGTCTATCAGAGAGATAGTCCCTAAACCAGCTACATGTAGAATAATCAAAACCAATTTCATGCAGCCTCTCTAAAAGCAAATGGTGATCTAAAGTATCAAAAGCTTTTGACAGATCAACAAAAAGTGCTGCACAGTGCTTTTTTTTGTCGATAGCTGTAACAATGTTGTCTAAGACCAAAGTGACAGCAGATACAGTACTGTGGCCTGCCCTAAAACCAGATTGAAATGGACTCAAAATGGAAGCACTGGATAAAAAGGATTTCAACTGAGTATTAATGACTGATTCTAGAATTTTTGCCAGGCATGGGAGTTTGGAAATTGGCCTGTAATTGTTAAGATCACTTTTGTCACCCCCTTTATGTAATGGAATGACGTGAGCTTTTTTCCAGACTTTAGGAACAATACCAGAGGAGATGGAAAGATTAAAAATATGGGTTATTTGTTTTGATATGATAAGTGCAGAGAGATTTATTGAAAATGGGTCCAAATTGTCCTCTCCCATGTACTTCCTGGGGTTGATGGCAAGAAGCGCATCTACAACAATACTTGTTGGGACTTGAACAAGGCTGAAAAGAGGAGTTTTAGAGACAGGTGGTATGCTATTTTTATTTCTCGTGGTGGTAGGCGTAGAAGGCGTAGATACTCCATTGTGAAAGAGTTTACCAGCAGCTATAAAGTGTTTATTGAAAGCTAAACCAATTTCTTTCTGATCATTTAAAATCTGATCATTTATTTTTAACTGACTGGGAACAGTGCTAGAATTGTTTTTGTTATAATTCACAGCCTTCCAAAATAGTGCAGGGTTGGAGTAGCAGTTTGAAATTAGTTCGAGGTAGTAGTCTGATTTAGCTTTCCTAACCATGGATATGCACCTATTTCTGATTTGTCTGAAAGCAGTCCACTTGGAGTTTTCACCAGAGCGTCTAGCTAGGGACCATGCTTTATTTCTCTCTGCAAATATATCGGACAATTCATTTGTGAACCAGGGGTTTGATCTATTTTTTACTCTGTGCTTTTTAAGGGGTGCATGCTTGTTCAAAATGGAGGAGAAAGTATTGGTGAAAAATTCTAAGGCCAATTCCACATCAGATATTTCACTTGTGAGATGAATGTCACTTTGATAGAGTTCATTTAAAAATGCTTGCTCGTTAAAACCTTTAAAATTACGCTTAATGATGATTTTGGGTTGAGATTTTTTAAGATGAATACTTCTGATACAGGCCACCGGGCAGTGATCACTGATTCCAAGCTCAAAGACACCAGCAGAAACTATTTTATTGCTTTGATTTGATAATATTAAATCGATCAAAGTTGATTTTGCTGGGTTTATTAGATTTGGTCTTGTGGGCTCAGTTATTATTTGTGTAAGATTTAGGTTGCTACATATTTCTTTAAAAGGTTCAGAGGCACCAGAAAGCCAGTCAATGTTAAAATCACCCATCATAATGACCTCTCTATTTACATATGGAGAGATTAAATGTGCTAGCTCACTCAAGGAGCTATTTACTGCTGAAGGGGGCCTGTACACACCAATTACAATAACACAATCATTTAACGATAAAGACAATTCCAAAGCAATAAATTCAAAGCAGCTTCGAACAGAGACAGCATGTAGTAATGATACAGAATAATGTGATTTAACATAGACAGCCACTCCCCCACCCCGTGTGGTCCTGTCTATTCTGAATAAACTATAATCATTTATTGCCACCATAGAGTCATGTGTACTGCTCTTCAACCATGATTCAGTCAGAACCAAGACATCTGGGTCAGCCTGAGATACTAAGATGTACTGCCATATTCTCTGAAACGCCTTTGGAGACGGCTTATGGTGGAGAAATGAACATTCAATGCACGAGCAACATATCTGGTTGACATTCCTGCTGTCAGCATGCCAATTGCACGCTCCCTCAATGCTTGTGGCATCTGTGGCATTTTGCTGTGAGACAAAACTGCACATTTCAGGGTGGCCTTTTATTGTGGACAGTCTAAGGCACACCTGTGCACTAATCATGATGTCAGATCAGCATCTTGATGTGGCACACCTGTGAGGTGGGATGGATTATCTTAGCAAAGCAGAAGTGCTCACTATCACACATTTAGACAGATTTGTGAACAATGTTTCAGAGAAATGGTACAATTGTGTATCTGGAATGAATTTTAGATATTTAAGTCCATCTCATGAAAAATGGGAGCAAAAACAAAAGTGTGTATTTTTGTTGAGTGTACTTTCATGTACTCGCACGCCTAACCACCAACCACAGGCAAGTGTAGAATTGGAGAGAATCGGACTGGTCATACAATCACAGACACACTGCCTGTCAACCTCCTACAGCCACAGTCACACACACACACACACACACACACACACACACACACACACACACACACACACACACACACACACACACACACACACACACACACATTGGATTGATCCCAGCGCCTGCCATCTGCGTGTGTTTGTATGTTGGCCTATTGTACCAGGGAATGTGTTATATTAATGTGTGAAAGTGAATGAATGGGTGTTGAAATGAGTCTTTTGATATTTGGAAAGTACAGAAGGTCAGGCTGTTACATGCTGTCAGGGCCAACGTCGTCTCTCGGTAGAAAGTTTAGACTGAAGTTTGTGCTCAAAGTGAAAGCGTTTGGACTAAAATCTTGGAGATTTTTCAATGCCAAATGTTTTTTAATGATCTGTTTTGATGTGAAGTTGCACGTGGTGGAATTCAGACAGGAATGAAAATACAGAAAAAGTACCAAGCCATTATTTAGTACTTATTGGAGTGTTCATCTACGTTTATAAAAAAAAAGTAAAGTTGTCAAGGTTTTGTTGTAAAATTCTTCTTTAACAGGAGGGGTCCTTTTCTCTTTTTTTTCTTTTTTTACAGAAGCAAGTCTCTGATAGTTGAAGTCACACATTTGTACCACTAACTACAGTATGGGGTGTGTAAAAAAAATCAATCACACAAAATGTTGCTTTACTCAACGTTTAATTAATAAAATAACATAGTCAATTTTGGTCACTCAAACAGACTTCGAAGTACCCACAGAAAAGGAAAAATAAAAATATATCTTTGCAAGAAAAGTTACACATATTTGCTCCTTTATTTCCATGAATGCTGATACAACCTGTACAGAACAAGCTCTTGAAGCAACCTGTTATTTAATGTATAGAAATGTCAAGGATAAGGTCATGTGTCATTAACGTAAATGTGAACTCTGCCATTGTTCATAGTGTTGTCGAGCACATGTCTTGAATGGATTTCTTTTCCTAGCACATCATGCGTTTCACATGTTTTAATTATAAAGCAGATAAAGGAAGACACTCTAAAGGCCTATTTTCTATTTGAAAATGTTCTGTGCAACATTTTTTGGGTCAAGCATTTTCTTTGAAAGAAGCTTTACGTAAAGCGCACTTTTTCTTTTTTCTTTTTCTTCTTTTTTTTACTTAGGAAGAAAAAAAACATTTGAACGAATATAGTGCTAACCGACACAAACAAGTCACTGGTGAAGGAATAAAGGTTTCTCATAAACCATAAGATGTATTTGGCCTTCTCTTTGCTTACATTTATATCAGCAGGGAAGATGGAACAACTTTATTATGCCAATCGTTCATGGCCTTGTTTTAAATGCGATTCCACACATAAAAGCCCATACATTTTGGTCAAGAGAAACACACAATATGCTGCAAACTATTTTTATGCGGGCAGAAATTATTTTGATCACTGTTATACTTGTCAAGGTATATAGAAGCTTTTGCTTTTACCAGGCCATTGCTTAAATAAGACATTGTTTCTTAGCAATGTTTGCCTGTTTAAATAAAGGTTGATGATGATGATAGAAGCTTTTGAATGCTGGGCTTCCGCAGACGTTCTTAAAAGGTTTTCACCTGGGTGATTGACTTTAAGTAAAAATAGGGCACAAGCGATGTATATTTTTAGGGGTTCAATGACAGAAAGCCTGACAAAATAATGTTATAAAACCACAACAAATTATAACAAAGGATCTCTAGTTTCAAGCATCACCTCTCAAAACAAGTCACCTGTTTTCATTAAAACATTTCTTTGCCAAAGGGTAATAATATACGCATTCCCGAAACATGTGGGGGCTGCCCGTAGTAATATGTTAACTGAAATAATGGCTGAGGACGTGAAGCTGTCTTTCATTCAACCTGTTATTGTTTACTACTATCTTAATGGAATTATGAAACAGCCTTGATTTCTGAAGTTCATTTCTCCACACATAGCACCAGCTCTCATCCTGCAAATGGCACTTGTCCCCAACACTCAACACTCTGTGAAAGATCTCAGCTGATGATGGCCCGCCCGCCCGGGTGTCAGGAAGTCTTCACTCACAGTGATGTAGTAGCATCTCCAGGATCAGTTGACACAAAAATCAAAGTGTCAACTTAGTTAGTTGATTGGTGTCCTGCATTGCTCTTTTCCCTCACATGCTACAAACTAACATATATCTTGGGCAAGTGAGCAAGTTACAATTACAAATGTTTTACCTGTTTTCAATAATAATGTTTTTTAAACTACACATCCCAGACATCACTTGTGAAACCTTTCCACTGATAATGATTTTCTGAATTAGAATATGGGTATTATGTGAAACCAGTCACTTTAGTGCTTAAATAATCCTGACAGGCAGACAGACAGGCAGCTATGTCCACAGACATTCATAATGCACCTATATGCAGGCATAACTACACAATTGTCAGTGCAGACAGACACACACACACTCTCTCTCTCTAATTCTCCCACTCACGCACGCACGCACGCACACACACACACACACACGCACACACACGCACACACACACACACACACACACACACACACACACACACACACACACACACACACACACACACACACACACACACACACACAAACAAACATGTAGAGGGCTTATTGCAGGTTATTATGGGATATTAGTTTGGCTTGGGAAATGACAGGGCTTTGCATGCTGCCGTTGCATAGCAACAAAGGTAATTTTCAGCTAGCTAGCACTGCTTTAATTTTAGGTGATACATTTTTTTTTTTACAGGAGGAGTGGAGTTATTTTTGTCTGCAAACCATGGAAAGAAATGGGCAAGGAAAAAGAAATAGCATGAGGGACAATTTAACAATATGTTGTTTTGTCAAGCTATACAATGGCTCAGATGGAACTTTAATTGTCTAGAATAATTAACTTACCATTTACAAAATACAATCTTAATATTTTACGATGAAAAGAAAATAGATAGCTCCAGTGAATCACTGCAAATAAGAAACCTTTTTATTTCATCTGAACATGTTTCCTTTATGTCTTTGTGAAGTTCAACATTTTGTAGAATGACACAATGCTTCCCAATCATAGTAATACAAAATATCCCATTTCATTTCCCCTCTTCTAGATCAAACAATAAATGCTAGCGTGTCATAAATCTTCCTCAGTTGCTAAACATTTTAGAGAAATTTGTCATCTGGAGAAATGAGTTAATCCTAAATCTTGCTAAGCAGATACTGCACCGGTTTAACATGTTGCTAAAAACAAGAAGAAAACAACAGGAATTACCATCCCAAATGTCATTCAAGATCTCTACCAGCAGTTACTTCTTGAAACCAAAGTCGAGAAGGGAAAAACAGAGAGGTATAGAAGGAGAATACGTCCAAGGAGAGAGAGAGAGAGAGAGAGAGAGAGAGAGAGAGAGAGAGAGAGAGAGAGAGAGAGAGAGAGAGAGAGAGAGAGAGAGAGAGAGAGAGAGAGAGAGAGAGAGAGAGAGAGAGAGAGAGAGAGAGAGAGAGAGAGCTACTGTAAAACATGGTGCTGTAGTGGCAGATAAGTGTTTTTCTGGTGGGGCAGATTAAAAGACTACAATTTCCAGATGAATATATTAACATTTTATGAGGTGAATCGGGGACTGGCAATCTCTTCCCTTGCATAAATAATGAGCTGGTTTAATATGACTGCCTGGTTGGGAGTCTCCCCTGACATGTGTGAAATTGAAAGGGATGTGTGTGTGTGTGTGTGTGTGTGTGTGTGTGTGTGTGACTATATTCGTAGGAAGTGTGTAAATGGGAGTAACGTTGTGTGTGTGTGTGTGTGTGTGTGTGTGTGTGTGTGTGTGTGTGTGTGTGTGTGTGTGTGTGTGTGTGTGCTGGGGTGTGCTGGGGTGTTGGATGGTGGTACGTGTGTGTGTGTCTGCATTTGTTAGGTACTGGCTGTTAGTGCGTGTGTGTGTGCGTGTGCGTAGGCAGGATGCTAATGACTGAGTCTCTGGCAGTGCACCAGGACATTTCACACACATGTACATACACACGTACTAGGGGCACACAAGCACCTTGTTGATATGCACAATTAAAAGCTTTTCAGCTGCAAATTAGACCGTACAAAGCTTTTCCAGATTGTGTTTGCATGAATGTTTAAAGGAGTGCTCCAGCATTACACTAACATTTACACTTTCTAATGTCCAGTGGGCGCAATCCACCCGTTGAAAAATGCATGGAAACCTATGATTTATGCCTCTCCGTGTCACATCCAGACTCTGTGTTTCTGTTTACGTATTTATCAACATGTCATTTTTTCAAATATCTTTTTTTCTATGGCAAGCCTTTGCTCCTTCAGGCACCCATTTGGCAAAGATCAAGATTGTTTTAATGAAAAAGAACACTATTCCCCGTCTATACTCAGTGTGCAGCCCAAATTGGAAATTCACAGAAGCATCTCATCATCAAGAAGTTAAGCCGCATAATTTGCCCTTTTCGCCCAGATTAATTCAAATTACTGAAGTGAGACCTTCCTAACACGTGGGAAGTTACAGACTCACACTTTAAGTTAAACACGTTCTCCTTTTTCCTAAGCAGTAATGAGCAAACATTCCCCTCAAAGGAAAACTGGACCCTCAAAAGATAGCCAGACATTTAACTATTAGAAGCAAAGAAATGTTGTGAAAATATTTCTAATTATTTATGTATTGCGATGCATTGTCATTGAACAATAAGAGTGATCAGTGGAAATAGGGTATATTATTGGAAATCAGAGTTATTAACACTATATATCAATATAAATACATGACTTTGATATAGATGTTATATAAGGATGTATTTGAAGCACATGGTTTGTGGGAGTGTTCACTCTATGTCAGGGCTCCATCCTTGCCTTATAGTTTTTTTTTTGGTATAGAACTGTGGTGCAAGTTGTTGCTGCACATTTGGTACAATATGAGCATAGCAGTTACTGAAACTGTATAGAAGCGATAGACGAAAACGTGCCGTGAAAGTGAAAAGATGGCAACAAAGCAGACACTGAAAACATGCTAGAAAAGAATTCTTTTGACTGGGCCTTAATTGAAGAGAGACTGTGAGTTCAAGGATATTAACAACAGTACGTTTAGGGGTTACATCATACAAGTAGTGCAAAAAGAAGCACAACAATGCGACTAAGTGGATAGCATAGATGGAAATGGAAGATGGAAATAAGTAAATAAACTCAGCATCTGTGTTAAAGGGCTTAAAAGGAAACAGTTTTCATGAAAGGTTTGCTCGTAGATTCACCTCTCACACAGATATGCATTTGTTTTCTTTGTGTAAATATTATGTAGGGCAAAAGGTTAAACCCAATCGGGTACAAACTTTTTCTTTCTTTCGTGTGGATGAAAAAGTAATATTTTTTAATAGACGACCACTTCTCATTTATTGACTGACTTCTGCTTCCTTTTGAACTGTGAATGGAATGTTACTAAATAAAAGGCAACCTTCCAAACCTTTCCAAACCTAGAAGTATTTAGAGTTAATTAAATAGTTTTTCTCGTGATGAATATGATGATTGTGAGGCTACCTTGTCCAAGGTAGCACGTCGATAGAGGTGAGAGGAATATCATTCTCCATTTGAAATAACATGACTTGTGCCTGCAAGTATGGTTGATCACATATTAAACACACTAAACATGCTATTCAATAACGATAAGAAAAAAAGTATTTGAGAAGTGAGCACTCATGTCCTGGCAGCTTAATTGATGTGACTCAAAATAAAATCGAAAGCTGCACTAAATACTGTCTATCTTCGATGAAATTTGTCCATGTCCTTGTAAGGATTGAAGGAACACAGAAGCCTTCCGCATGTGTTTGCCCTCCAAGGTGGAAATACATCAAAGTTAGGAGTTTGAATGTATTTTTGCAGGTTATTTAAAACAGCTAATAATGCAAAACCTGATCAAATGTGCCAGCTAGCAAAGTGTGAAAGTATTGGGTTCAAATTGATTCTGATCTGCCAAAATTACAAACCTGGTGTGAACTGCGTTGCTTCCAATCCGCTGGCTCTGTCTTATAATGGGCTGTATTGGCACAGGTGCAACCCAAAAACACATGGGAATGTGGAGTGAAGTCGCCAACCTTGTCGGTTTTAACACATTTGAAAATATGATGTTTTTGAACCACGTTCATGGTTCTGCATTAAGGAAAGAGTCAGGAGAAGAGCCACTGATATGAGGAGAAAAGGACTGTCCGTGTGACACGTAACAAACCATAGCAAAGTAATGAGCGGCACTGAACGGGACAAAGAATGACACGGAAGAAGTTAATGAGAACAGCTGTACGAGTGAAATCGATTTAATTGTACACTTGTGGCGGGAATTACGAGGTCTCCTTCACCTCGCGACAAGCCGATGAAGGATGGCAGAGCCCTTTCAGAGCATTTCACAGAGCCCTGGCATTAGAAGCCATCTCCTATTCCCTTTACTATCTAGTGTTACTTTTGCCCTTAGCTCCCGGACTTTATTAAAGCTCCGCATTTTTTGACGCCGTGCTTCCCTAGAGCATGGCAGATTAGCGGGAGAGGGTCAAGCAAAGTTCACAGATAATGGCCAGTTTGGAAGAAGTGTGGGGTAGTAGTTGGAAGGGGATAGAGGGATAGAACGACAGAGAGAGAGAGATGAAGCAAAAGAGTAGGGGAAAAAAAGGTGGAAAGGAGAGATCTTTCACCTTGCTTCAACATGATGAAATATCCCAAGACATCAGTAACTGATCCAGCAGAAAGGTTAGGCTATTATAAGGCTTGTGTGTGTGTGTGTGTGTGTGTGTGTGTGTGTGTGTGTGTGTGTGTGTGTGTGTGTGTGTGTGTGTGTGTGTGTGTGTGTGTGTGTGTGTGTGTATGTGAACACACACCAGCAAACATATGTGAATAGTTAAAGTTTTTTTTTTACCTTGACAGGGACACGAAGGTGTAACTCTAGTGCAATACAGAGGGGAGCACTGTGACTATGACCTTCCTGCGATGAAGTATGAATGCTATGCCCCCTGAGAAGTGTGGAAACGCGCAGAAACAGCTCAAAGTAGAACATGTCCTTGACGGGTCATTAACAGCATTCACACTCTGCGTTCACAGTGTGGGCAACTTGCTTGAAGAGTCGGTATATTCTGATTGGGTCGTGTAGTGTCACAGAGTCTGTCGGACGGAAGTAACAACCATTTCTACAGTATATGCTTACCTTTAGTATATGCTTACCTTTCCAAATAAGTTATTTTTTCGTGTTTTTGTGCGTCTTTGAATGTTATGTGGTATATGTTATTGTGTGTGTGTGTGTGTGTGTGTGTGTGTGTGTGTGTGTGTGTGTGTGTGTGTGTTTGTGTGTGTGTGAATTTTTATAGACCTCAAAAAAGCTTTCGACACTATAAATCACGACATCCTTCTCAATAAACTTGAGAATTATGGCATTAGAGGTATAGCACGGGACTGGGTCAGAAGTAATCTACACGACAGGAAACAATATGTGAAATTAGGGGAGATCACATCGACATGCTTAGATATTGTTTGTGGGGTCCCCTGTCAATTTTGGGGCCGAAATTATTCCTGCTTTACATAAATGATATACGTAAAGTTTCGAAGGTCTTAAAGTAAATTTTATTTGCTGACGACACGAACATCTTCTATTCAGGGAAAGATCTGAATAATATGGTTGAGATTGTAAACATTGAATTGACTAAGTTACATGGGTGGTTAAACCGAAATAAGTTATCACTAAATTTAGAAAAAATTTAATTTATGATGTTTGGTAGGAGAGCAGCAGATGTTTCCGTGAAAATCCAGGTAAATGGGATAGATATTGAAAGGGTCAAGCAACACAAAGTCCTAGGGGTAATAATTGATGATAAGTTAAGTTGGAAACCACAAGTTAGCCATCTTAGGGGCAAAATAGCCAGGAGTATTTCAATACTTTGGAAATCACAAAATGTTTTCAATCAAAAGGCCTTACTTGTATTATAGGAGAACGGGGTAATTTGTCACATGGGTTGGATGTCACATTCGTTATATATCGCCACCAGAGCGCGCTAGCTCTGAAATGTTGATATAAAAAAGGTCCAGAATTGGGATCAGAGGTCACATACATAGACTTCCTTGGAGGAAGACAGCTGCATTTCAGGTGAGAGGATGTTTTGTGTTTTTCATGTCAAATTCAAAATATTTTGCTTCTCAGTATTTTTCTTCTAGGCTTTTACACAATGGGTTTATAACAAAACACTTGTTACCCTCAGACAGTGTGAAGGGTAAACTATAGTTTAGATTGTGGTTAGCAAGCTAATTAGTTGTCAGATGGTTGTTGGCCTTGATGCTAGCAAGAAATTCAAGTTGGGGTTGGTCGTCAAATTTTTTGGGGGGTTGGTTGTCACATGTTATCTCAAGGCTGCAGCCAGAAAAGGAACCCAATAACGAAATACATTGTCAAGCTGTATCCTCACTGACACCCCAGAGAAGGAAAGAATAGAGCAGGAAAAGGCAGCTAGCAAGCAAAAGAAAAAAGGGCAACAAAATCAAAACAACCCAGTGCATCCCAAACTAGACCAGCTGCCAAGGCTACAGAACGTTATGTAGGCCTATTTGTCAACTTGACAATGCAATTAAACATTCAAATTTGGTTCTGCCTCCTTGCCTTCTTTTTAATATTTTTCCCATTAAGATAACATTGTGACAAACAACCCCATAGTGTGTGACAACCGACCCCTTGATGGGGTTGGTTGTCACAATGTGTCAGAGTGTCTTTGATGGTAAATTACTTCTTCATTACAATAAATTGGAAAAAAAGAGAGACACACATTTCTAGCCAACACCTTAAGCTTCAATTTAATGTAGGAATGGCTATTGACAGATGTTTTGGTGATGAGCAATTCTCACTAGAGTAAAAAGTGTGCCTACTTACCCCGTTCTCCCCTACTGGAGAGTAGTTTCCCCACATCTGCATTACTGTGCCGAGGTGTGGGGAAACACTTACAAAGGTAAATTGCACCCCTTGGAGATTCTTCAAAAAAAGGCAATAAGAATTATATACCAAGCCAATTACAGGGCACACACTAATAACTTCTTTATTGAAGGTAGAATTCTCAAATTACGTGACGTGGTAAATTACCACACTGTACAAATGATTTACAAGGCTTCAAAAAAAAGCCTTCCTGTCAGTTTACAAGTAATGTTTGAAGAAAGAGGAGTTTCGCATGATTTAAGAAGAAAAAGAAAATTCACTGAGAAAAATATACGGACCACATTTAAATAATTTTCGATTTCTGTAAAGGGTATTAAATTATGGAATGAACTTGATGAAGATGTCACAGGGAGTTGCAGTTTGCGCAATTAAAAAAAAAAATATGTCTCAAAAATTATGGAAAATTATAAGACTGAAAGATGAGCACATTGGGCTTACTAATAAGCTGAGCACAAGGTGAATGTCACTATCATAACATTATTGTAACGAATAATAGAGGTCAGCAGACAGACTTGTATGGGTTTGAATACTTTTGCAGATGTGTCAATGAATAATGAGAATGGAAATTGGACTGCAGCTGCTTAACAAAAAAAATTAGCAAAATCATCAAAAACAAAAACAAAAAAACAACAACAAAAGTGTGTTTTTTCTTTTTCTTAAACAGTAAATGTGTATCTGTGTATCTGAATCTGAATCTGATGATATTGGGGGCGGGACCTGATAAGCCTTTGGCTTCTTCCGTCACCCTTCGGACAACACAAAGTATGATGTATGATGTGAAAGAGATAATTGTGTATTGTGTGGAATTGTCCGAAAGAATAATAAAAAAAAAAAAAAAAAAAAAAAAAAACATGCGATCAATTACTGATTATTTTCTGCAGACACATACATAACCTTATATAAAGATTATTTTTTTCATTTTATAGAGCAGGGAATACTTTGTTTCTTCAATGTCACAATACTCAAAAGTGAAATGAATACAGAAAAAGGAACATTTAAAATCAGAATACACTTTGACAGGCTCTTTACTTTGTCCTGGATATGCCTCTCGTATATACTGGATCAGCACCAAAGCAATTCATTCCTGGAGGTATTTTATACTGTTTTGCATTCCAGTGTTATCACCTATTTTCTGTGAGATAAAATATTCCACATACTTGGCTTTATTTAACGAAAATGTCTGTGTATCTGACCACTTGTCAGTGAGTAGACTGTAAGAGCATGGAATTCAATTCTTTTTTTTAAATGTATTGCTGAAATAGTTGAAAATGTGTATTAGTTTGAAACAGACTCTGCTCTGTATGCTGCCAGTGAGGTTATGTAACAGTTGCGGGATTCAGCGGGGAAGCAATATAACCCTGCGTAAAGCTAGACAGAACAGACACCAACAGGCACATATCACTGGCATGATGTCCCTGTTCAGATATGGGAAGTACAAACTGCACGCGGCATGCTATTGAGTTTCAGGTATGGTAACTACAACAGAAGGAACTGGGGTGTTACATCCAATACAGCAGCTACGATGGTGTGGTGCTGAGTGATAGTGAAAGTTTAGGGTTAAATAGATAATCTCATCGTTTTTTTTAATGCGATCACATAATGGCATTTAGGGACTTCATTGCTTTGCTAGAAAAATAATTTGTGTGTTTTAAGTTAAAGCATATATATTCTCTTTTCAATCTCTGTACATCCAGTGGATTGTGGTTGAACTTGACAAACTCCTGGATCCAAAGCCAATACAGGGTCAAAATCCACAATTGTCGTTCACCAATCAGCCTGAAAAGCAGCACACATGCATAATTAGACCATCTGGAGAAGGTCTGTCTCTTCTGACACACACACACACACACACACACACACACACACACACACACACACACACACACACACCTTAATTCCCCCGACCATGTCTTTCTCGCTCTAACACACAACCCATAAATGCAGGTATAGATCAAGAGGTGCCCCGGGAATTTATTTTGAGGGTGGATAGCCTGCCAATGGGAGTATTCACACTATTGCAGCCTTCTCCCCATCTCCAACAGCTGTGATTACACACAACTTCAGGAGCGTGCACACACACACACACACACACACACACACACACACACACACACACACACACACACACACACACACACACAAACACACACAGCCACTTGTTTTACATCTATGAGTGTTCGGTTTTCCCACAGCTAACAATCCTAGGGGATCACTGACACAACTGATTGTCTGCTCCCCCTCCTATAATGGCAAGAACAGCAGTGAACCAAAGTAGAACCACTGAAACAGAATGTTCTCTTTTGCATCTGCTCTTTTCTCCTTTGTTCAATTCTGTATGTATCCATTCTGCTTTTCCTTATGCTTTTCTCCTCGTGGATTGCTTTTGTTCTTTCCTTGGCTTTCTCAACTCTTTTATCATGCCCCCCCCCCCCCCCCCACCCCCAAAGTCCTCTTTACAACTGTCATCTCTTTTATAGCTACATGACTTGGTACAGTTGCAGAGAGTCTGAAAGTGTATGCACATCTGAAGAAATGTCGAAAAGTTAATACCACTCACCAACTTGGAGCATTATCACCTATGATAATTCATCAATAGTTCTGCTCTGTAATTTACATAGTATTTTTTTTTATATTTTTGGGGTGTCGCATTCCAATTCTGTGTATCTATTTAGCTCTGCATATAATGACGTGAGTATTGAAATGAAGACATTCAAATCCCAGTTCTATCCTAGGGGATCTCAACTTTACAGGTCGATGCTGAAGTCCTGAAAAGTACCTTGCTTGTTCTGGTTGCAGAATAATTGGAAGGCCCCTCCATGGACCTACATTTGAGTTTTGTTGTTATTACTGTATTGTAAGTATAGTAAACTATATAATAATTGTATACTCTAATGTTTCTCTTAAATGATTGTGATAATAACAATTGTGGTGTAATAAAATACACAACTTAAAGGGGTTTCTGTAATATATTGAAACACACAATAAAGTTATTGGATGAAGTGTCGTCCCTCTATTGTTAGTCTCAGGCTAGTGCACATTGTGTCCCTTAGCTGTCCCTGCCTTGCCTAAAAGAAACAGTGTGTATCTGTCTCGTATGTGAACGCATGCTTGTGTGTGTCCATATGCGTGGATGATAGCCTACACCTGTGAATGTTTGTGTGTGTGTGTGTGTGTGTGTGTGTGTGTGTGTGTATTCCCTGCACAGCTCCTGTCCGTTGTCAGTGTCAAAGCCGGTCCGTTGGGCCTTTCAGTGCACAGGTGGCGATAGACTGGCCCCTAATGAGTCCATATGGGACTGTCTGGGAGAGGTGTGTGCTTGTGGGTGTGTGTTTTTTGTCTGTGTGTGTTTGAAGTATTTGTCTGGCCATGAGAGGCCGTGTTCTCGTTGTGTGCATGTGAGTTTAAGAGGTGAAGCCCTGCTGTATGTGAGAAAGAACAACCCACGTAGTGAGTGTAGTTAAGATGAAACTTGCCACAGAGAGGGTGAACTCAGTGAACTTGCCGAACAGCTTGTGGTGCATGAGCGTGTGGTTTTTTCAGGCTGTTTTAATCTGTCTTTGTACTTTGCTGTGTTGTATGCAGATTTGTATCACATCTCACCTGTCGACACATACAAACTAGATGGGCATGCTTACCTGATTGTATGCCCTCCCTCTGAGTGCATGTGGGCCCTTTAAGTCAGAATCCATATCATTAAGACATGTTATACTGAATAGGTGCACTCTGTTTGTGTGCCAGTCGTCTGCCAGTGGCCCCCAGTACACAATGTGTCAGTGTGTAGCTTTATTCTACACTCATCAGCCTACTAAGAAGCGTTAAGAGACACAGATTCAGACTTGACATGTGGACTGGCAAACACAGAACACACATCCCCTGAGAGAAAAAGAGAAAAAGATTCCTCAACGTTTTACCTGCCTGCATGAACACATACCCGCATATGCACACGTGCATACTTTCGCACTCACACACTCACGCAGGCACACACACACACACACACACACACACACACACACACACACACACACACACACACACACACACACACACACACACACACACACTCTCTTTCTCTCTCTAATAGTTGTGCAATTGCAAAAAGCGATATAAACAGGAATTCTGTATTATTAAATTACAGTTTCAGTAGTTAGCATTATGGAACAGCTTTAAAATACCCGTTTTGCAAACGGGAATTACTCAGTATACAATATACTCATACACATATATGTTATTTTAAACTGTTTCAAATGTTCCCTGTTCACCCACTTACACATTCTCCATGTCCACTTTAAATACAGAAACTATTATGCAACAAACAACTACAGTATACGAAACAAAAATTGATTTTAATCCTATTGCTCAGCAGAATCCAGTTTACATGTTCCTGTGCAGGAATGCACAGCTAGATCAGTTAAACCGAACTTCAGTTGGTGATGTTTACACTCAGGAAGAGTGCGTGTGTGTATGTGTGTGTGTGTGTGTGTGTGTGTGTGTGTGTGTGTGTGTGTGTGTGTGTGTATATTTTTCCATTTGAGTTCTCATTGTCTATTGACACAACATAATGTGTGTGAGTCACTGAGTTGAGTCAGTGGTTAAAGCTGGTTTGACCTGTCTGCTACATGAAAACCACTTCTCATCCTTCTGGAACAGAGAGATGGCTATAGAAACAATAACAAACACTAAGAGGACTCAACTGTTTGAGACTGTTTAATTAAATATGATTTTCAGTATAGTTATTCTGTCTAACTGTTTAATACAAATCTGTTTCTGCATTAGGACCAAACTGTTGTTGAGGTGTTAGATGTTTATTTAGAATAACAACATTGGCACAATAAGAATAAATCAATGTGTGAAAGAAATCATATCAATCATAATGAATTAAGTCATAATTGGTTGAAATTGAAAACAGGTCTTTTAATTGTATCACATACTGTTTTATGCGTTTTACTGTCATGCTTCTTCTTTTCTTGTTTACACGTGTGGCAGACGAAGGACACAAACATCACTGACAGAAGCTGCTTATTTTCAAATCATTTTTTAATTGATCACATTTTTCATGAATCTGGAGACACACACTTGGTACAATTCCTCTCACTTATCCATCAACTAACAAACTGATCCGATTAAAGACAAAGTGAAGACTACAATTTGGAAACACTTGGTTTGTCTGTACAAATAGAGCAAACAAGCACTTACCTGGTACATTGTGTGATCAAGCACTTGCCTCATTTGAAAGTCTAGGCTGTTAATTGGAGACAAATTACATTCAAATTTGCATTGCTGAATGTAACAACCCCAGATATTTTATTCTAGTGTTTTGTATTGGTTCTGTTGAAGTCACCGAACGAAGAAGGGAATTGAGTGAAAACAAACCAACTGACAAACTAAAACGATTATTGCCTTTATTATTATTGCCTTTGTTTGATACGGCAGACGTCAATACATTAGTTACAGCTAAGGACCAACTGAAATAATAATATGACAATACAATGCAACATTTAAATACAACACCCCCCTCCTCCCTTCACACAGCAGATGTAGGTATTTCACAGATATATAACTGGGAAGAATCAGAAGACAGCAGAAGGAGATCTGTGAAAAAGCAATTAAATAAGGAAGATTTTTCCCCCCCACTTTGTCTTCATTCTAAATAGTTTGGGAATAACTCCCACTAATTTAGTGCGCAGAGCTTTGTGACTTGTCTTAACGTTTCACATATTTAAGCAATCTCCTTTCCACATGTCTGAAGAGGAAAAATTCATTAAGAAAGAACAATTTGGCATATTACAAGCACGACGAGTGAGATGAGCAAAGAATATGACAATGATTTGTGCAACACTTGACCACCTACTGCGCATAGAGCTGTCTCAAACACAAGGGGGGGAGCGAGAGATGCAGCCTAATAGGAAAGACGTGACTTATGAAAGGGGAGAAAATTGTTGCGTTATTGGCATAATGTTCAACAGTGCCATTCACCACATATTTGATTCATTAACATCACTGTGCCAAAGCTATCTCTCCCCAGGGTGCCAGTTATTCCTCCAAACTCTGACAAAATGCGACGCTATGAATAACACATATGGAAGACAGTTACTCCTGATGTCAGTTTATATCACTGGCGACAAAACACAGACTCATTTCAACGACAATGCTTCTTTGACCTTTTGTATCGAAAAAAAAAATAAGCAAATGAAATGCAAATGTTACATCCATACTTCCTCAAGTGATGACATAGGGGCCTCTTAAAGGTCAACTGAAATGCAAATTTGGCATATTGAACTTACATAATCAACTAGAAACTTGGGGGCGTGGTTATGTCTGCTAATGTACCTTCCACTTTCCACTTTTTATGCCTTATATACTACTCCATCCACCATCTTTTGAAGCACCGAACACCTAACTCACTGCATGTTTGATGCAACGCACTGCTGCCAAGTGAATCCCTATACATAGAGATGCTAGCCATGCTTTTAGAGACATTGACAAACCATATACTTCAATAAGATACATTGAGAAGAACACAGGAGTAATTTTGAAGTATGGACAGGCAGCTATATACGCCGTCCGTAAATAGATGCAATTCACTTTAAGTAGCGGTGATGTGCTGTGCAGTTGCCATTTACAAATAATGGACCTGTCAAACCATGTGGGAGGCCAGTGTGTGGAGCATGGAAAGTGGAGGATGCTTCTTGTTCATTGGAAGCATGTTTATGTAAAGGTCAACCTTATTACGTTGATATAGAAAGAGCACAGTGGCCTAAACAAGCTCGCCAAACCGAGGCAAGCGTGTATCTGTCAGGGTTAATGGGAGCAGAGGCAGAGTTAGGGATGATTTAGGCCACCACAGTGCTACCCAAAGGGGAAATAGTGCTACATTTAAATAAATGAAAAAAAAATCCCTTTATGTATTGTGCAAAGTTGAGAGATCAGAGATGCGGAGGCAAGAGTTAAGTATGCACTGTCCGGAACAGTTCGGTATTTTTGAAGTCGGGTTGTATGGGGGTACTTAGGCATAGTGAGTGTTTATAGAGCTGGGGGTCAGCGCAGTAATTTAAAGGAGTTTAGGGAAGATATTGCTGTAGCAGAAGTCCAGCTTTGTATTGTTGAACAGGGGGCCAGAAGAAAAACGTTTTTTTCTCCACACATATAGTAAACAGTAAATGCTAACTTAAAACCTAAATATCCCTTCAATTGTACGCTATACTGAGCTTTTTTTTCACAGCTTTAGTTTGCCGCCAGACAGCCGTTTATTTCTGTTTTCTTGTGTCTCTAATCCACAGGAGCTCTGAGTCAAAACTATGTCTACGCCTGAAATGAAACCAGCTACAATATGTCACTGATTATCAACAAGTTTATTCAGCAGAAGCTCTTATGAATGCTGCTAGATGCAAGAAGCAAGGGGTGTCTACAAAGACAGAAATTGTCCTTTTTCTTTACTGTAAGGAAACATACAATTCTGATCAAGCTTTTCTTCAAGATGGTGAAAGCGCGGTAATTCTGTCTCATGAATAATGCATTTCCTTCCCCCCTACTGCACCCTTGATTTTCCCTGACAGGTGCCTGTGCGTCCTCTTCCATTACCCATGTCATTTCCTCTCCTTCACTTGCAATCCCCTCTCATGTCCTTAACACTGATCCCACAGGACTGACATGCAAGTGGAAGGGAAGGGAGGGATGGAGTGGGAAGGGAAAAAAATAGAAAATAAAAGTGACAAAGAGGGGGGGGGGGGAAACTATAGCAGAAGAGGGTTCTTCTCAATATTTGGGCTTGTATGCCAAGACACATTATAGGTTTAAAGACACACTGTGCAACTTTGGCTGTGAGAACCGGCTTGTAAGCCACCATGCTCTCTTTCAGACTGACAGCTGTCCATCAAATAGAAGGGCAATCCATAGACATGAAGCCTAGCTCGACACATAGGCTCCCAGACGGATAGAAAGATAGACAGATAGAGATGCTGCTGCTGCTGCTGCTGCTTTGGCGCTGTTCTTTCCCCTCCAGTGAGGCTATAGATAACAGCTAGACAAAAGTAATCCGCCATAATAAAAAAAAGCCGTAAGAGCTACCAAGAGATAGATAAACGCTGACAGAGGAGAAGATGGAGGAGGAGAGAGATAGATGTGCCTTTGTTTGGGGTCGGTTGGACATGGAGGAGAGAGGGCTAATGAAAAGACAAAATAGCTTGTAGAAAGATAAAAAATATGAAAAAACAGAAGTGACGAGTGACTACCCCCTTAAATGATGATGGTTTGTCTCTAATTTTTCTGTGCCACAGACATGGGGGTTACAACACAAACAAAAAGCAGCTGCATTCCCCCAGACACATCAGACAATGGCTGATTAATGGGGCAAGAGATGGAAGGTACGCAACAGAACAGCAGGCAAAAAAAAGGAGAAAGGGGATATGGGAACAGGAAGGGAGCAAGAGTGAAATGTACCAAAGGGAACATGCAAAGAATGGACAGAGTAGGAAATAGATGATCTCAGCTAGAGGATCAGCTTTCTCTTTCTGCCTCTATTTCCTTCTCTCTCTCTTTCTCTTTGTTTCTATCCTTTATTTCCTGCAATCTCATCCTCTCGCTCTCTATTTCTGCTGGCTCTCTCTATTCCCTCTGTCTCTGTTTCTCTCTCTCTCTCTTTCTCTCTCTCTCTCTCTCTCAGTCTGTCTATGGCTCCAGACAGTGTTGAATGTAGGTCACTCTGTCTGGAAGCCCCTCTCTCTCTCTTTTACTGTCTCTCTCTCCCTCTCTTTCTCTCCCAACATTCATTCATTCTCTGCCTGTCCTTCTCCTCCGCCGGGGATGCCATTTCATTGGGCTGGGTGCCGGTTGCTGGACAGCCCGGCTAGCTGGATACCGTTGTGCTGGATATGATTTATATATCGCGTATGGAGAGGGCAGAATCTGCACAATCACACAAGGCCCGGGCTGCATCTACATCCTGGAAACAAGAGCGGTGGAGATCTCCGTTGCTTTATCAGCAGTAGCAGGCAGGTGGAGAACTGAGAATAGCCAGAACCCAAAGGGGTCAGATGCTGCTGCAAGAGAGTTTTTTCGAAGGAGAACAAGGGAGATACCTTTGGCATGGCCCATGCTTTCTCACTCCCATCCAAGAGAAGACCCTGGGAACGTTGCATGTTTACGCTCGCTTCCAAAATCCACCGCATAGGTCCAGATTTTCCTTTGCTTTTCTTCCCAGTTGTGTGTCTCTTTTTTTGGTCGGGCAGGTTTAGTTGTGCATATTCCTTTTACAAAGATGATACTCCCAATGTCTTTGGAGACAACTTTTCGAAAGACGAGACAAGAGACCCCCAAATTCCTTGCAAATTTACTGCAGCCCTCCGTTAAAAAACACGAACAACGCCGTTCTCTCTTGCATCGCTGCTCGTCTCTTCCCTTCCAAAAAATATGGGAGTGGAGCAAGGACGAGAGAGTGTGTGTGTGTGAGTTTGTGTCGGCTTCCCCTGCCTGCCGCAGTGCAGAGCGACTGGCTCGGAGTAGTGAGGGAGGCAAAACGCAGACTGTTGCTAACTCTGTGGTGGCAGACTGGCAGAAAGTGCTTGTGTGTGTGTGTGTGTGTGTGTGTGTGTGTGTGTGTGTGTGTGTGTGTGTGTGTGTGTGTGTGTGTGTGTGTGTGTGTGGCTGGCTGTCTGCGGTGTTATAGCACAGCAATCAGTTCAGCTGAGGCCATCAATCAACCATCACTCACTGTCACCCACAGTCTTTTGTCATAACAAATAGCTGTGTGTGTGTGTGTGTGTGTGTGTGTGTGTGTGTGTGTGTGTGTGTGTGTGTGTGTTTGTGGGAGGGAGGGAGGGAGGGAGGGTGAGTGGGTGTATCTGGGGGTGTGGACAGTGGTCATCAACTTGGACACACACACACACACACACACACACACGCGCACACACATGCACGCACTTTTCCAGCAATTAAGAATATTAGGAAGCTATTCTTTCTACTTTGTGGAGTCTCCGAATTCTGCTAACTTTCAAAGGTCCTTTAAGTCCTCATTACATTACTGTGTCTTAATTGTTCAAATTTGTTCATTCGTGATAATAGTAAGACAATCTGGAGGGTGTATTCTATAAATAAACAGGTGTTTATAGTGCAACACAATCGCAGGAGCAGGTGTTGCTTTATTTCAGCATAATGCAACTTTATTCAGGTTCACTGATACGAACTCCAATATTCTGTAGATAAATACGCAAACGTCTGCCCCCCCCCCCCCCCCCATTTCAGCTTACTCTGTCGGCTTTGGTAAAGAAGTGGAAACAGAAGTCAGAAAACTATTTTGAACCCTTAGAGAACAAATAGGAACATTCAAAATACTGCAACATTTTGGTGGCAGCTATGGTATTAATAATACTGTACACAGTAATGGAGGACAAAGCAATGCAAGACATCATGCACATAGTGTATGCTTGCTATAGAATTTTCATTACTTTATTGTTTAGTTTCCAACACACATTTCTTGCAGCGTTCAGTGTACTGTTGTACTCTTTTTTATTACAAAGGTGTTTGTTGTATCAGACTACACAAGTATGACAAACGACTTTAGAAACTGTCAAATAAACTAAAGAAAGCAAAACAAAAAACAAAACTACAAATTCGCTGTCAACAGCAGAAGTGTACGGTTACAAAGCTGGTGTCATTTCACATCTTGTGTGAGTGCAGGACAGATTGACATGTAATCACATGGAAAACAAGAACATTAAACAGGACATATCGTATAACTTTGCATTGACATAACATGAAGTAATCACTAGATCAAAACGTTGAAAGTAACGTGTTGTAATGAGCAGTAGAGAATTCTACAGGTTCAAAAATGAACAGTAGCGCATGTCGATGTCCTCACTCAGTGAAAGTGGGTGTGATGTAACACACGATGATGATGCTTCAGTGTTGGTCTGTTCGTTGGCGACTGTGGCTTGGGTGGTAAAGCGGGTCGGCCGACGATTGAAAGGATGGCGCTTCAATCCCTGCTCTTCCACTTTTGTCATGGTTGTTGTGTCCTTAGGCAAATCACTTCACCCACCTTGCCTCATGTCAATGTCAACAGTTAGCCTGCTTTAGGTGTATTAATGTGTGTGTGAATGGTAACGTGTAATGCAAGTAAAGCAGCTCATCCTTCAGCCTTATTGTTGCTTCCAGTGCTCTCCCAGTGGACGCTGCAGAAGGTTTCTTTTCCTGCAACTGATCCACAACCAGAGGCCCCATTTCTGCTTCTTTTTCTTCTGTTCTAAGGTCAGCCCCTGAAAAAAAAGAACAACATACTGTATCACATAAAGGAAAATTAACATAAAGTGTCTCTGTTATGTGTTGGGTCACCGCTTGTCCCCGGAGCAGCTTCAAAGCCCTTTTGGCATTGATTCTACAGGTCTCTGGAACTCCCACAGGTGTTCAATTGATTTACATCATTTTCATACTCATGACATCATTCAGTGACCCCTTTGTGGCCTATGGATTGGGTCATTGCATTCTGGAAGAGACCACTCCCATCAGGATAGAAGTGTTTCATGATAGGATAAAGGTGATCACTCAGAAAAACTTTGTATTGATTTGCAATACATACTTCCCTCTAAGGGCAAACTAGGCCAGCAAAATGCCCCAGACAGCACAACATGCAGAGCCAATGGAATCCCTCACTATGGGGGTCAAGTATCGAGGCCTGTACTGTTCTCTTGATGTATGCAACATATGCAACTCGCCCAATACGTGGAGACCGGGGTGAAGGCTGATATCACTTATTTCCACACCACTGTAGACCAGCGCCTATAGTTCTTACACCACTGAACTCTCAAATATGCATTCATATTTGTAATGAGGGATTAATTCACTGCAACCCTACAATATACTTATCGATGGATTGGTCAACGGACTTGTGTTGCTGACACAGTCTGCATTGACATTCTCAGTCACTCTTCTGTTTTTCCTAACATAGCTCACTAATGCCCGAGCATCACAACCATCAACTGTGTGCTGTCTGTCAACAACAAGTTCTAAACTCCATTCATGTTGATGTTTTTTCCCCATAGTCACTGTTCCTACTGACAGATATGCAATTGATTACAAACCTCTATTGAGCTAATCTGTTTGTAATGTTTTAAAAAGAAAATGTGAAAATGAAATAATATAGTCAATGTGCCCTTTCCTTTGGAGCAGACTATTTGAGTTTCTTTAATCTCAGTAAGCAATCAAAATCACTTGGGCCTGCTCAGCATTTTAATGCATGCGACATGATTGGATTTATTATTATCTATGTACCACACAGGGCACCTATGTTGAAAGTCTCTGCATTCCTTTTGTTTCTCCACTTATTTATTCAGGTTTTTTCCCAAAGCTACAGTAGTTCTCAAAACATGCTGGACAAAATCCCCAAAAATGTTTGTAAAAATTCAACAAGCCATTATTCTCTAGCAAAAATATCTCTTTCTCAGCTCTCTTCCATACTGTCCCATTCAGTATATCCTTTCCCATTGCTTTTCGCTCTTATACAGTTATCTTTCTCCATTTTTTGCGAGCTTCCTCTTTAAAAAAAAAGTGTCTTTCACTATCTGTTGGAGCTGTCTCACCTTGGTTGGATGCCTGTGTTCCACTTGCTGTGTCTTGGGCCTCCACCCAGCACTAAACTTTCTAGGCTCTTTATCAGCAGCTCTCCTCATCCAATCGTCAAGGTCCTCCTTCACTTCTCTGCTGTGGTCACTTTCCTCCATCTGAACACAGGGTCGGTTCTAAAGGCAGACCATTGGCTCATCCATCTTTCTCATGACTTCTTTTCTTGTTCTCAGTGTCAAAGTCCTTCCAATACAGACTTTGGCTAGTTGTTCTACTGCACATGGTGTGGAGAGGATGTTCTCTCTTTGACTTGCTCTGAATCAAATTCTCTTTGTTTGTTCCCTAGAAGCCTAATTTGCTCATATTGTTGTTCCTCTGTAAACTTGTTTTGGTTAGACAGTTTTTTTTCCTCCCATCCTGAGAATCGATCTAGAAATAAAAGGCCCTTTGTCTTCCTTTGGGGGCTTCCATTTGCCTCAGGTCTTGTTCAGTAATAGTTAGGCCTTGTTTAGTAAGTGTGTGCACAGTGCACACCTGTGCTGGGAGGCACCACTGCAGCTCTGCAGTAGTTTGGGCGGTTTTTGTGTTTGACAACTGCACTCCTCCAAGTACACACATTTGTACATGTACTGTATAGTGTTAGGGCTATTAATACAACCCCACCCATGATCACTATCACTGTTCATGTTAAGATCCCTGTTCCACCTCTGTTTGATGTGTTTCATCCAATGTAGGTTTAGTCTGTTCAGGCTTGTCCTTCACTACAGGGTACGAGGGTTTGAGCACAGCACATTTTAAAGCGTCGAAAAAAATGCTTCTGGAGATTAAAAACAGAAGAAAAAACAGGGATATCTGCAGCAGTGTAATATCACAGGGTATACGGAGATATGTCGTTCAACCGATGAAGACCGAGGAAACGTAAACACAAGTGACAACCTATTTAAAAACCTCCCTCTCGCTGACTTAATCCGTCTGTGTAGTTCTCACTGCCCATTTTCTCCCCCTTTCCCCATCTAATTCTCTCTCTCTCTCTCTCTCTCCCTCTCTCTGTCACTCACACGTTGTCAGCCACATCCTCTTGCTGCCAGGTGTGAAGAGGGAGATGGCAGTCAGTAATTGGTGAGAAAGCACTTTGTCACTTTTCTGGATGGAGGACAGATTACATCCAATATGTTTCTAATACGTCGGAAGGCAGAGAGAAGAAATCATATCCATCCTTGTTATAAAAAAACACCTATTTTCTGATTGGCATTTTTCATACAATGTACCGTTATTTCACACAGCGGCTCATTTAGGGATAATGGCAAATAACCAAACTATACTGTATATCCCCTATCTAAAGATTACGAAGGATATGAATTATTATTCAAATCATCTAGATAATATTTACAAGAGAAAAACGAGTTCACGTAGCGCTTATTTATAGAGACAGGAAAAAACATTCACACTGAGCACAAACATCCCAGGGCTGTGTTCTTACAATGAGGGAGTTCTCCTAAATGAGTTCCCAGCAATGACTTTCCTGTTAAGAGCTGTCCACAAAGATGCTGAGAGCAACTTTTATTGAAGAAATGGGATGATAAAAGGTCAAATAAGTTCGAAAAAGGGGATAGGCTTTTCCCCATTGCTTTCTTTCTTTCTTTCTTTCTTTCTTTCTTTCTTTCTTTCTTTCTTTCTTTCTTTCTTTCTTTCTTTCTTTCTTTCTTTCTTTCTTTCTTTCTTTCTTTCTTTCTTTCCATAACTTCCCCCTATGTCTCCCTTGACCCCGATATTGATTGACTGCACCATCAATCCCGAATGAGCAGAGCCCAACTTTTGTCATGTCGAAACCGTCTGTGTTTGTGTGTCTGTGTGTGTGTTTCTCTCTCTCACTCTGTGTCTGTATGTGTTTGTCATCCCTTCTCTGAAGGAGATAGTGAATCTCAAGAGACCTAAACCACATGCATACACACACACACACGCTGTCGCAGCATCACCTGAGGTTCACTCCTGGGACCCTACAATGTGTGTCATGCAGTCTGACTTGGGTTAGGAGGACTCTCAAGAGAGGTATGACACACACACACACACACACACACACACACACACACACACACACACACACACACACACACACACACACACACACATTTGGGATCCCAGGTGTAAAGGTTGGAGTAGACAAGGTGACACCACGTCTCTCTGATACCTGGCTTCTGTCAGAGCTCAGTGACAACTGGTCACCTCTGACTGGACCCACACACTAAAAACACACACACCCCACACACACACACACACACACACACACACACACACACACACACACACACACACACACACACACACACACACACACACACACACACACACACACACCAATGAGAATGCACAAACATGCAGACTTGACACATCTGCCCTCCCACACACATGCAGACACAAACATGTGCAGATTGACTCAGGTAAATGCACACAAATGCATGTATGCAGAAATATGCAAACAGAGGCACACACACACACACACACACACACACACACACACACACACACACACACACACACACACACACACACCCACACACACACACACACACACACACACACACACACACACACACACACATACTGTTCACACATTCATTTCTGGTTGAAGCCATTCCACAACCTTGCATGGCAGACTGAAGTAGGTCTTCTGTGGCGACCAGTCACCTACTGCGTTGACAGAACACGGTGTCTCACACTGTGACACTTTCCACATGAAGGTCAGATGCCAAATGTCTAAAGTACTTTAATATGCATGTGCCGCGTGAAGTGTGTCGCGCTGTTAACTCTCAGGATGACAGCGAGAGTATTATTCCTTTGTCAGCAGCCTGAGCCATTTACACCTGGCTACGGCCTGTTCATCATGTCCCCGTGTCACTCTTCTAGGATCAAATGCTCAGTAATGCAATTATACAGTTGAACAAAAATGACAGTGTTGTAACTGAGAAAAGGTTAAAACGCAATTGGAGGTAACTGTGCCGAAAACTTTGCCATCAATATGAGTTTGACAAAATGTCATTAACATGACATTATGCAAGACAGATGTGCAATTGATTACAAACCTCTATGGAGCTAATCTTTTTTTTAAATTTTAAAACGAAAATATGAAAATTAATTAATATAATCAATGTGCCCTTTCCTTTGGAGCAGACTATTTGAGTATCTTAATTATCAGTAAATATGAACCCCACATAGTTGTTGAAATGATGTATTGAATATGCCACCAAGGTTTCATCTCTTTGTATCAAGACAGAAATTTAAATTCAATCTACAAAATCACACATGGTTCAGAGGCTGACAGTGTTGCTATGCAACAAGTAATTTTTGTTGGCAATAAACTGAAGCATGAAATGAGAACTAAACACTTTAATATGATACTGGGGTTTGGTCTCAAGCTTTGAGATACACATGTACTCTCAAAGTAAAGAATCACTTCAACTGATGTCATATTATCTCTTAACATATTTGTAATTGCCACAAACAGATTGGTTTGCAACACATTTACCTGCTGAATGTATGTGTGTGTGTGTGTGTGTGTGTGTGTGTGTGTGTGTGTGTGTGTGTGTGTGTGTGTGTATTCCACTTCATAACAATCACTACTTTGGTGGTTTTGCCCTGTCTGTATTTGGTCTCCCCTACAGAAACTACCTTGAAATGCGATAGATGTTCAAATTCAAATAACTGCACCTATACACATAGACACACGCACACCCAAACACACACACACACACACACACACACACACACACACACACACACACACACACACACACACACACACACACACCACCAATCATTAACAGCTTTAAGCTATAGGGTCTCACTTTGCAGCTGCTCTTTCTGGATAAGATAAGACTTTGACTACTGAGAGTGTGCGTGTGTGTTCTTGTGTGTGTATTTGTGTCTGCATCTTTGTCTGTGTCGGTGCATGAAAACACCTGTTCAAACACAGCTTTAGAAATAGGACTGAATAAATACATTTCATATATACAGTAACCAGCCATCTGTCTGTTACGGGGGGGGGGGGGGGTTGTAAACCTGCTTTGTGAACGTTTACTTTGATGACAGTAGAAATATAATAAATCAAAGGGCTTCATTGTTTATGCTGTAGTTAAGCGATACATGCTGTTGGCCCTATTGTCATGTAATGTTTTCATGAGTCAACCCAGTCAACAGTGCACTTCACACTTTTCACTTATGGCTTGTTGTACCTTCATTGGTGCATTCACATACACCATTCTGAAATCACATGAGCCCCTTTTATACATGTTCCTTTTTTGTTATACTGTCTTCTACTGGTAGACACCTCTAATCGTAAAGGATGCAATTTTTCTGAAGATTAAAATGACAACAGGCATGTCATGAATGCAGTGTAAATACTTGTGGTTGTAACCAGCATCTCTAAATCCATCACAACCTTATGTGAATTCCTTTTTTTTCCCCAGCTGACTATATCCCCTTTTCAGCCAATGAAGAAAGGCAGCTATTATTATATGTGGTCCTTCTCAGGGTCTCTAATTTGAGAGGCATGTATTGTCAAAGTACCATTATACACAACAGATCCGCTGGTTGTATTGATTGAAGTCTTTCAGAACCGAATTCAAGAGTTTTGCTAAATAACCATGAAGATTGTCTACGTGTATGTGCACACGAAACTGGTAAATCACTGTATGATTTGATAGTTGACATCCTTGGAATGCATAATGGGAGAGTTCAGAGTTCATTCAGTTCTCAGATAAATCCTGGAACAAGTCAAACTTTTCTCGCCTTCCTTTACAGCCCTTAGGACAGTCTGCTCTTACCAACAAGCTCTCTGTGTTCTCAACAGCACAACACCGGGTTAGCAGGGGCAACCCCCGAGTGTGTGTGTTTTTCTTTCTCTGACCAAGGTAGCGCCTGCAGCATCACATTTTTAATTGCAACAGAGGGTCGACCCTTGGCTAAGATGAACAGCATGACTTGGTGGAGCAGACCAGAGTTTTTTTTTTTTTTTTTTTTGCCAAGGCTGCCAATTACCCTGCCAAACAACTCCCGTTTAATATTTCACCATAATTAAAACGCTGTTTTTATCATTGGATTATGATTGTTTTGCTTTATTTTTCTTGAATTTTTCTATTTTATTACAAATATTTTAATTATGTCTGAGTATAACCCTTCAATTTTTTTTTGCAATATCTTTCATTGGGTCCACATGGATCATCAGCAAGTCGTTATCTGAAGTTCTAGCAGGCTAAACTGTAAGCAGGGTTTAAGACAGCCAGTCACTATACAGGTCCATCAATATTTAACATGGGAAGACTTTAAGTTTTCATGGAACTAGCTGGATGTACTCAGTGGGTGACTGACCATATGGTGTCAGTGTTCTGAATAACAGATGACCTCAGATCAGATTTATCTTGAGAGGGAGATGGGTAGAGAGAAGGAGAGGGAGAGAAAGAGAGAGAGGGAGTGAGGGAGAGATGGGGGGTGTTTTGGCAACACTGTTCATCTAACATTCATGCCAATAAAACAAACTGAGCTAAACTGAGGAGAGAAGGGGTGAGAGAGCATAGAGAGAAAGAGAAGAGGGAGAGAGAGAGCGCAGAGAATGAGAGACGGGTGAGAACAGAAGAGGGAAGTTTAGTCAGAGAGAAGAGAGAGAGAGAGGGGGTGAGTCCTCCAGCTACTCAGAAAAAAAGACTAAAATAATACTCACATCCGATGAGTTTGACACACTGTTAAACCAAAAACACAATAAATAACAAACTGGCATTGTCCTTACATCGATTTGTTAATTTGCATCTTATATTTTTCTTTCTTTCTATAATATTTAATGATTTTTTTTAACTAACTCTTTACATGTAGCGTAGTAGTTAAGTTATACAAAGTGTTGTCATTTATTTACTTTTTTTCTTACATCGTAAACCTCTGCCAACATATAACAGCTTTTCTGGAGATTGAATTTAATTATGCTAATTCTTTTAAAGCGCAGTCGAGTTTTGGCAAGGAGAGAGAGAGAGCAGGAAAAGTAGTCAGAAAAGTGAAGTACACAGAGGGGGAGGGTAAAGAGTAGAGCGAGAGACAGTGAGAAAGATAGACTAAGGACAAACAAAGAAAGAGAGAAAGGGAGGGAGGGAGGGAGGCAGGCAGGCAGGCAGGGAGGGGGGTTAAGCGAGAGACACCCAAAAGAACACCTGTTGAGATTAGGATTGGCACGCGACCCACTCCAACTCGCGTGGCAGCTGCACCTCACTGGAACAATGGCAGTAAAAGAGGGAGACAGAGAAAGCGAGAGGAAAGTTTGAATGCACTACTTATCCTTTCAGGTCGTGTGTTTGTGTGTGTGTGTGTGTGTGTGTGTGTGTGTGTGTGTGTGTGTGTGTGTGTGTGTGTGTGTGTGTGTGTGTGTGTGTGTGTGTGTGTGTGTGTGTGTGTGTGTGTGTGTTTGTGTGTGGCATACTAATGTGTTCACTGAGGGAGGGAGGGAGGGAGGGAGAGAAAGAAAAGGAATAAAGACAGAGAAGTGTGGTCAGCCAAGAAAAAGACTTGTATTTCAGTTAACTGTGAAGCCAAAAGTAGGTGAAAGGTCTTATTTATCTTCGGGGTTGTATAGTAGAGTAGAATCTGCACAATGACAGGAGTAGAATAGAATAGAGGGACACCTGCTCAAGGTACTGAATAAGGTGTTAGCTGAAAAAGGCCTGGCAGCTGTCACTCCAGGTGCACTGAGTTCCTAAGAGTTAGTTGAAGGAGAGAACACAAGTACAAATAAGAAGATGTATTCTATTTAAATGTTAAGATTGATTTAAATCAACTGGGATTTATATTGTGATGTACTTTACTTAACCTAAACGTATAGTGTATACGGCCCCTAACACAATCCCATTTGGATGGGTTTGCTTTTTATGTGTATGGCATCTTTCTAAACCTTAGTGTATGATTTAAGTCCAGTTTAATCAAGTTATAGCCTCTATACAGTATGGACTTAGCTACCCTATAGCGATTTACTGCTATTCCTTATTAAAAAGTCATTGAGCGGCAGTGGGTGAGTTTATGAGTTAACATTCTTATTTCCATTGCAGTTCTGCTCCATGAACACACAAATTGGAGCCCAATTACCCACTGCTTTACTTGGATGCACTGCAGATATTAGGCCATATTGAATATAATTGCACCCAGTGAAATGCATCCAGTAGTGTTGGTGACGATACTTTCATACTAATTTCCCCAGTGGTGATCCAAGTCACCTCTGACTCTCCTTTTCGTTCAGATAGAGAACACCTGACCATCTCTCTCTCTCTCTCTCTCTCTCTCTCTCTCTCTTACACACACACACACATACACACACACACACACACACACACACACACACACACACTCACCAGCTGTCGTTTGCATTTAATTTGATATTTTCATGGCACTTTTATGTACACAAAGGTGACAGATACAGTGGTGATGGATTTCAAACTGAACTGGTTTTGCACCAACTCCAAAGTGCTTTCATTATTTATTTTAGTGCCTGGCTGTAATACATTACCACAGTCATGACATTCCGAGTTCACTCACTCACTCACTCACTCACTCACTCACACTGCACAACAGCATTGTTTGGGTGCCTCCGTATCGCACAGAGGCATTATGTAATTCACCCCTGGTAACTGTTCTGGATGCTCGGTCTTATCTCTGTTATTCTCCCTAAATTCTCTGCAACACAGACGGGCTGAGTCCTCTCCGGCTCTGCGACGCCATCTAGCGACCACCGCACCGTAAACTTTACCTACGGTGTGTCTGCTCGTATCCCTCCTTATTCCCCTTTTTCATGTGTTTCTTCTTATGAGTAGTTACTGATTTAATAATTAAACAATTTACTTTTTTTCCCCTGCTGGGGAAATTGTATCCGCCACGAGGAAACAATAATCGTCATAAAAAAAAGAAACAGTGGTTCATGGGTACTAAATCTCATGATTGTGTTGTTAATTATGGCCGTGATTTATTTCATACAAAACTTATTTCTTGTTTTTTTTGTGAATCGGATATAATTTCATCCGTGCGTAAAATAGATACCGCGTGCGTAAAGGCGCATTGCCAAGCACTTTTCGGTCACCCTGTCTTGTTTGTGTTACTCCACGAAAAACTCGATGTCTGTTGAGAGGTGTGCGGATGTTTGTGATCGCACCCGCAGTTTGCACACACCTCCGCCTGCTTCTTTGCCTCGCTCCCTTCCTCTCTCTCTGTCTGCTGTGTTGAGGAGGGAGGGTTGGTTCACTGTGTGTTATGTGACAAAAGACCGCCCAACCCCGCCTCGGAGAGAGACAGAGAGAGAGAGACACACAAAGAGACAGAGACAGATAGAGAGAGAGAGAGAGAGAGAGAGAGAGAGAGAGAGAGAGAGAGAGAGAGAGAGAGAGAGAGAGAGAGAGAGAGGTGAAAGCGCAGAGCACATACAGCTTGGCGTGGAGTCTTTTTCTCACACCAGCTTAACGATCATGATGTGTCCAAGAGACATTTCCCTGTTTGTGAAGCTCTCAGTAACAGAGGCTCAACTGTTGAACAGTCTTGTTTTAACAACGTGTCGATGACATATGACCTCGGTCAGCGACCACCTGTAGGCAAACAGCCACCAATTAAGAACAATGATCAATTATATCACTTGGTAAACGTCTCTTCTTTTGCGATCACTTTGTAAACAGTTCACCAGATAAACATTATATTTTGTTTGCCCAAAGAGATCGAACTTTAAGGTTTTTTCATTTTTTTTGAATACATTGTAAACATTAGGTAACTACATTACAACGCCCTTCTAACTGTTCAGGTGCTGCTTCTGTGTTGTAGTTGCACACCCTTCTCAACACCAACAGTCTGTACCGGTGGGTTAATAATACAGAGTATCTTTCTTTCTTCAGTATTACCCGGGCAACACAGTGGTACAAACTGTACTCAGTGTTAAAGTTTTCATATGGCCAAGTATACTTAGCTTCCCATATAACTATATGTTAATGGTATACACATGGGCTCGTGGTAAGAGAGTAGAAAAGGGGGTTCCATAACATGAGCCAGTGTCTCTTTAAAAAAAAATCAAGTTTCTTGTTGTATTCTGGAATGAGGTCAGACACGAGGCTCCTCATTGCACGCGCTGATTATTATTAGATTCAATTTTGGGCCAATGGGCGCCGAGGGGGCGTGAGTTTGGCGCAGAAGCAGGGTAGTGACAGCCTCCGATTGGTGGATTTTTATCGCCGTTGTATCTCGGGAAGGGATAAATGCAAGCAAGGGGGCCGGGACTGTAGGGCTGCTTGAAACTCGACTGCAGGTCTGAAGATGGAAGGCGGACAGTGTAACTCGCTCTAGGTTGCTTTTTTTCCTCTACTCTTCCCCAGAATGCACAGCTTTTGTTTGTAGGAGAGGGGACAGGGCTGATGCAGAGAAAAGCACTTACCTTACACATTGTTACTTTTGGAGCCCTTTGTAAGTGCCGGAGTGCACAGCGTGGCATTCAGTCTGCGCTCTGCAGCTGCATAGACTATGTTCAGTCACCACACGGCTGAATTGATTTTATAACACAGAAGGAAGAGACTCAGAGAGAGAGAGAGACAGATAACAGAGTGGAGAGTGCTCTGTGCTTCTCCGCGCTGCTTTGACAACTAAAGAACCTGGAAATTAAACTTTTTTCCACACATCTAGCCTTTTTAAGGCTACACTGGACTGAACTGTTAGCGAGTTTACTGCACATCTCAGGAGTGAATCAATTTCGTGCGCTTTTTCTTGACTCGGCTCAAACTGCTCAAAAGAGGGGCAGAAAAGAGCTGAGTTTGCTTTAAAGTGAATCGGGGGACCGAGACGAGAGGGAGCGAAAGAGAAAGAGCGAGCGCACACACTCGCTCTCCCCTCTGTGTGTGAATAAGCGGGCAGCATGGTGCAGAAAATGAGCCAGACGGAGAGCACCGCCGAGGCGCTCTCCTTTTTCGCCGGGGATTCGAGCTCCGACTCCGGGGCGTGCATGGACCTGGACCCGGCCGCCTCGCCTCTCTCCCCGGCATCCTCTCACGCCGGGGACAACAACAAGCTGGGCGAGAACCCGGCATGGTGCAAGACTCCCAGCGGCCACATCAAGAGACCCATGAACGCGTTCATGGTCTGGTCCCAGATCGAGAGGCGAAAGATCATGGAGCAGTCGCCGGACATGCACAACGCTGAGATCTCCAAGCGGCTGGGCAAGCGCTGGAAGATGCTCCGAGACTGCGACAAGATCCCCTTCATCCGTGAGGCGGAGCGGCTCAGGCTCAAGCACATGGCGGACTACCCTGACTACAAGTACCGGCCGAGGAAGAAGGTCAAGTCGAGCAGTGCCCCGAATTCCTCCAAACCCGGCAGCGGCGGCGCAGACAGCAAGGCGGAGAAAGTCAACTCGAACAACACCAGCACTAAGTCCTCCTCGTCTTCGAGGAAGAGTGGACCCAAATCACCCAGCAGCAGCAAGCCCCACAAATCACTTTTCGGGAGTAGCACCACCACCACCACCAAAGCGTCACCGTTTGCCTCTGAGCACTCATCGTCAGAGCACCACCACAACTCCCTCTACAAGTCTAAGTCGGTGGCCAGGCAGATACCGGAGGGCAAGAAGCCCAAGCGGGTCTACGTGTTCGGGAGCGGCGCAGCCAGCTTCCAGAGCGTCAGTAGCCCCAGCGCGCTCTCCTCTTCCTCCTCCTCCAGCAGCAGTGTGGCGGTCCCGGCCAGCCCCACGCTGAGCAGCTCGGCGGACTCCAGCGACCCGCTCAGCCTGTACGAGGACCAGGCGGCCAGCGGCGGCAGGGGGAGCGAGGAGGGTGCCGACTCCCCCGGTAGTCTGGGCGGCTCCTCGGAGCGCCACAGCGGGCACACATACAGCAGCAGTCGGCGGGCTCTCTCACCGACTCCCTCTGGTTCTCATTCGTCCGCCTCGTCCCACTCCTCATCCGCCTCCTCCTCTTCCTCCTCCTCGGAGGACGAAGAGTTTGAGGACGAGATGCTCGACATCAACCCGAGCCCCAGCTACGACAGCATGTCGCTGGGCAGCTTCGGCTCGTCGGCGCTGGACAGGGACTTGGATTTGAACTTTGAGTCCGGCTCCGGGGGCTCCCACTTCGAGTTCCCCGACTACTGCACTCCCGAGGTCAGTGAGATGATCTCCGGGGACTGGCTGGAGTCCACCATCTCCAACCTGGTCTTCACGTATTGAGCAAAAAGACGAGGAGAGAGAGAGAGAGGAGAGGAAGAAAAAAGGCGACAGGTAAAATGTCCCTGCGAGCCAACATAACATGACCACACAAAACAGAAACAGGAGTTCCTGGTACAGTGGTGGGCGTAATAGTTTGTGTTAGAAACTGCACCAGACTAGTTCAAAACCCCCACCCAAGCCCTTCGTCCCTTCTCGTCCACAAAGGAAAGAGTAGCAAATCCTTGGAAAGTTAAACTTTAAAGCAGTTAACTTTGCTACTTTTCTTGGGATGCTGGACTGCATAGGGGGACTTGGTGCAACCACACAAGTGGAGGGAGTGCAAACAAGAGGGAAGGAGAAAAAAGGAGAGACTGGCTGTTTCCTGGCAGTGAGACGCTCAGTCCTGAACTGTTTGTGAACTGAACAACATAACTGTGATTGATTTGCACGTTACGCGGTCCGCCGTTCACTTAAACAATGTTGTTGCTGATTTTAATGAAAAAAAGAAAAGGGACATTTCACAACTTTTTACCAATCGCAAAGTGAACTTCGCCAAGGTACAGAAATAGGACTGTGTCGTGCGACATTTTCAGTATGGTGCAGAGGGATTTTTAATGAAACCGAGGTGGGTTGATGTTTTTATTTAATTTTTTACAGTAGAATACTTTCTCAAAAAGCAAAAAAAACATGTTAAGCATGATAGCCTACTTTGTGTTCCTATCTTGTGCTGAGATGTTCTGTGAGACTGTCGAGCAGTTTAAAAACTAGTATTAGGGTTATTTAAGTGGATAGGTGGCGCTCGCTTTCGGTTCTTCTCTTTACAAAAAAAAAAAAAAAAGACATTGAAATGATCACCAGCTGTTGTAATTTTTTCAAAACTTCAGGATTCAAACGCAACTTCAAACCCGTGCTGAACTTTATACACGTGTTCTCTTCGATTCAGGACCAAACTCCTTTTGATTTCAGATGATAGAGAAATCCTCACCGATTAGTTTGTTGTTTTTTTTCATCCTCTGAGCTTTGTTTTGTACATGTATTCAGATGCCATTTTATATGGGATGTTGTATTTATATACTGGGCCAAGCATTTTTGACTTGATCTTTTCTTTCTTGTACATGATCTAGTCCTGTTTTGTTTTTGTTCGTCAGTATGTCTGTGTCTGTCACATTTCCTTCTCAGGCGAAGGGCTAGAGTTTTAAAAACACACAACTTTTTATTTCGTTTTATATTTAAATGTACACACTTTTTGGACACTTAAAAAGAGAGCAAACAGTTTGATTATTTTCTCAGTGTATTTTTGTACAAATCTATATAGAAAATGGGGGAGTCAACAATCGGTGTGTATGTAGCAGCCTACTACAGCTGTATTGGATTTCCTCATTTTCAGTACCCGGCAGGCTGGTTTTTATGCTGCCTTCAAGTGCTCATGGCAAGCTCGTACTTCTGAGTTTTTGTTTGATTGCTTGTTGTTCAAATGCTTTTTGTAAGCACAGCCAGCAAAACAGACCATGTATCACTGTGGTGCCTATACTTTTTAACTTAAGAAATGAAAGGCACCAAGTTTTTTCTTTTTTACGTGACAGAGCAGGAGAGATCCTACACATCAGGTGTGTGATAGGTGTTCTGATTCACTAATTTGGCAAACTTTCTTTGACTCATACCAGCAAAATACTGACAACACTTCTTCGATGTTCAGCGATTGGACAATCCCTGAACATCCTCGACTTTTCAATACAGGCAAGGGATAACTGGAAACAACCCAGTTAGAATTTTTCCCAGCAGCACTTGAAAGCAGCACCGGCCTTTGTATCAGCCTACCATCTACGTTTACAGTGCCAGTCTGCAGGCTCCTTAAAGAAACAGGAATGCATTAGTTTCTAGAGACTGTTCCAGTGGACCATGTGGCTACAACAACGTCACTCTCTTCAGCAGCCACTTGCTTTTATTTGCATTTCCCATCAGAAATCTTGCCTATGTCAACACATGAGGAGATTGTAGCTTTAAATTTGACTTATTTCTGGGATGTTTTCATTAACTGATGTCAAATTTGCCAATCAACCACTGGATTGCAGAGGCTATATCAATACAGCAAGCAAACAACAAGGATGATAACATCAAGCATATTCAAATTTCTGACTTGAGTTCCGCAAAACACCTACTTGTACTGCGTTTCTCATTGTATTTGAATATATAATCTTTTCTACTTGTCGGCTAACTATTAGCTAATAATTGTTTTAGTATCTTTATGGCATGGTGAATAGCATTTGTATTTCAGATTCAGGTTATAGCTGTTGTGTTTTTTCAGAAAAAAAAAGAAAAAAAATGAGGAAAAACGATTAAAACGTGAACTCAACCTTTGTATATTTGACTGTATTATAAAGCAAAAAGATTGTGTGTTTATGTACGTTGTTGCTATCGAGGACAGGCACTGTCTAGAACTGCTATCTTTTACACATCCTTACTTACATTGAAGGTGGTCAGTTCAGGACTCTTTTTTTATAAATATATATAAAAAGCATTTTTAAATATATTAACTTTATTTTTCATCCATCCTGTGCAATATGCTGTGTAGAATTATCATTTATTGTCTCTAATCATGCCATAAACAAAGTAACCACCCTTTTTTTGAGACTCAGAGAAAGGGGGGAGAGGGGGGGACTCATGCCAGCTAAATTGTGTCCATTCACTGCCTGTCAGATTGTTGATATAAACTTGTGTACAGAACTTTTTCAAGGAAGGAAATAAATATCAGCTGGAACTGAAAAAAACTTTTTTCTCGATTCTTGAACGGTTTTCCCTTTTCTTTGTCATCACTAGGCCAAGGTGATATATTTGTGTACACATCATCATACGCCATAAATGTGTAAGACATACAGTATTTACTCAATGACAATATTATGGATGACATCAAGTCTTTTCCTATAGCTGTCCAAACATATGTGAAATGTATGTAAGAATCCTAAACCGAACACACAGGCCTACCAACTCTAGTTACTTACTTTGTCATTGCATCTGCCTATTAGTAATGGCAATAAATCATTTAACTTTACTATGTTCCCAAAAGTTGTTTAATCTAAAATAACAACTGACTAAAAATGACCAAGACATTTTTGGGAAGTTTGCTCCAATTGTGCAGCATTCCATCCAATAACTAAATTCCTTTAAAGAAAGGGGAAACACTTTGAAATGAAAATAGTGTGCATATTTAATTTGTTCAGTTACTTACCTATTAAAAAGCCCTGTACAGTCTAGTCTACCAAGTTTAGGAAAGCTCAACACTTTTATTCCAGTACAATATATGCAGGACTGACTTTCAAAGAGTCTTACAGCAGCCCCCCCCCCCCCCCCACCCGTCTCCCCCGTCTCTCTTCTATAGACGTGGGATGGTTTCCATTCTGTAAAGCCTTTGGGAAGCTTATCAAAGCCACCGTGGAGCCTGGAAATAGATGCATTTTATAGACCCAGACAGAGCAAATCAATAGGATTATTTTAACCCTGTCGTGACACATATTTAATATGTTTTCATGTTAAGCCCCCTCAACAGCTTAAGTCTACATCATGCATTCAAAATGTATGTGAGTGTGTATCTGCGAACTGGTTGTCCTATCCTGATAGGGACACATATCATCACATAGCTTGGTTATGACACACAGCTGCAATAGATGGGATTCTTTATACTACATTGCCTTAGGAGGAAGGCAAATAAAAAGCTAAATTAACTTGTATACAGCCATGCAACATAAAGGGTTAACAGTCAAATGAATTAGGCACAACATAAAACCATTTTGAGTCTGTATTTAAACATTTAGTGTCACTTGCGGTGAATAAAGAGCACACATATTCACTTGTACCTCAGAATATCCTTTGGGTTGATTATGTGTTATTTGTTTCTAAATTCCCATGAATCATTGCGGGCATTAAACCTCACAATAAATAAAAACTTGGACCGTGCTTGGACAGATAGATGTATCCCACTGGGTGTTTATCCATCAATCACCGCTAAAAGATTAAACACTTTACAACGTCCTGCTAATAAAAACAAATGTGTACTGCTTCCTCCTGCATCCTTTGTCACATCAACCCCCAGGATAGGCAATAGTCATCCAAAGCCAAGGATCTGACATGAAAGGCAGACCAGATGAAGCCCCACAGCAGGGGGGCTACTATAACCACACCTATACATTATGGAGGTATAGGGTATCCATGCACCTAGAAAGTCTTACTATACAGACTATAAAGTGATGGAGATGAGCATCTTTACCACAATCCCATTACTAACAGCATTTTTTACATTACAAATGTGCTTCTTGAGCAGACAGTTATACGTTGTCTGCTTAGATTTGTCTAATTGCCTGAAATGCATTACTGCTGAATAATCAAATGCCGCCCATTTATGTCATTGATACAAATCTGCACAGTATATACTAAGGTCACCTTAATGGGCTGAATGATAAGGGATAGCTGTAATGAAAGGCTGTTTTATTGGAGAATATACACAATTACCAAACCAAGAAGGTAAATCCTCCTGGGCTTCATTCCTGGCACGCTCATGATCTATTTTATTTTTTTGACTCTATTCTATTCTAGTCTGTTGTGTGCTGCTGTATGCTGCCTGGCAGGCTGTCTGGTGTTCAGACAGCCATGATTTCCCTTCCCCCTCTCCCAGACAGACCCTTACTGTGGGGGGAAGGGCTGGTTTAGCAGCAGTCAGCCAAGGGCCCTCCAGCATAGCTGACAAGCATGCCTGTCTGTCTATGTTATGTGTGTGTGTGTGTGTGTGTGTGTGTGTGTGTGTGTGTGTGTGTGTGTGTGTGTGTGTGCCTGTGGTGGAAATACAATGCATAAAATTAAAACCACATGACATGGTGGGTATCCCTGCAGTAAGAGCAGACACCGTATGTACTTCACACAAATATATTGTACAAATGAAATGTAGATCCTTGTCCTCCATCAGGCTGAGTAGTGTATTAGAACAGATGATGTAACAATGTAACAACCTCAACACTGTCACATCCTTCATTTTTGATTCTTTTCAAGGAATCCTCTGCATGCTGTATGGACCCTGCAGTATATGTGTTTATTGTGTGTGACCTGAAGCAACACCGTAGCACTATTATATTCCTCTCTATTCTTTTGCACATTAGCCTAATTAGTTGTGTGAAATAACTTTAAGATACCAAGACTTCACGTTCACATTACAATTATTTGTACTGCACGATGTAATGTATTTTGGCAAGCCATTTCAGGCACTTCATTATTTTGTGCGTCTGTTGCACATTGTATGTTGCTGAATGCCTCTACAATAACATTTAAATGAGCACTCTTATGCATGTCAAATTGGACAGTGTATAATGAGTAGGTAAGCAGCATTTGCCATTACATTGAAATGAATGTAATGACACAAAGCAGGTCCCCCCTTTTTACCATACGCAACATTATGCTGTGGATTTAGCATTGGTGTTATGAGATCTCATTTAAAGTAGTGTCAGTAGAGCCATGCAACATATAATTGTCAGTATTTACATTCAGTATGCAGTAGCTATATTTTCAAGAAGCAGCATTAGTGTATGTTTGCAGCTGCAGAGGAAACACACTTGAGTGTGCACTGGTGCAATAATCCATAACTGATTGTATGAAGCTGCTATAAACTCAGTCCTTTCAGCATCACACCAACATGCAGTCAGATATATGTGTTTTATTTATCCAAGCTTAATTGGCTGTGTGTAACTGCATGACTTTACAGTGCATGTAAACACTGTCCTCTATTCAGCTGGCAGTCATATTCATATACAGTGTACATCACCTTATTTCTTAACACCGGGGTGATAAATATGTATCATGCGGGCGGATAATATCTACAGTGTGTGGTGTAATCAGCTCCAGAACTCTTGCATGTGTGTGTGTGTGTGTGTTAATCTTCCTCTAAGCTGTATATGTAGCCTGTTCAGTCTGCAGTCTCATGCCTGGCTCAGCTGACTCCACAGTGGGAGATATAGGCAGCTGCAGCAGCAGCAGCAGCCAGGGCAGAGCAGAGTTGAATGGAGTGGAGCAGAACAGAACGGGCTTGACTGCTGGAGTCAGTGGCCCAGTGAAACCACAGCAGGGAGGATAAGAGCTCTGCTAGAGGGTGTGGTGTGTGTGTGTGTGTGTGTGTGTGTGTGTGTGTGTGTGTGTGTGTGTGTGTGTGTGTGTGTGTGTGTGTGTGTGTGTGTGTGTGTGTGTGTATGTGTGTGTGTGTGTGTGTGTGTGTGTGTGTGTGTGTGTGTGTGTGTGTGTGTGAGAGAGAGAGAGGTACGTAGAGTGTGTATCTTCATGTCTGCCTGTCGGTGTATCTTACTGGCACACACTCAGCTCAGAAAGGCTGGACGGTGTGGTCTCTTCTTGACTTTCTTTGATAGTTTTGATTTCTGTTATTCTACTTATTTATGTCATTTTTTATTTTTTGATGGTGTTCAGTCTAAGATTCAAATGTGTTTTTGTGTGTGGGTTTTCATACAACCTGTACAGGTTTCTGCCCCACCCACACATGTACTGTTGTACATGTGTGTTTTTTTCAATTGTTTGCATGTGAAATAAAACTAAAAACTAAACTAAACTTGTGGTGGGGATATAACTCTTTCTCCCTTCTCTCCATTCAATCTTTCTACTCACACCAAGTGTTTCTGTTGTTTTCAATTCACACAGGTTTGTTTTTCCTTCAATGAGCGGTAGCATTCCTCTTTTATTATTTATTTCCCCCTCTGTCTGGCATATGAATGGAGGGTGCAGTGGTCGTGTCTGTGGTCTGTTATCTTTAGTCTTGTCCGTACCTGACTGTGGGGCTTTGTCGATGCATCTGAGCTGTTCCCCCTAAGGCTCGCATACACCGGTGAAACAAAAACATCACACGCACTGGAACACAGATAAGTCCCTGTTTTGTTTGTTTGTCTACTTTGTTTTCAGCAGGACCCAGGCATGCAGCTGTGTGGGTGAGAGTTGGTACGTTCTTTGTGTGTGTGTCTTTCAAGACATTGGAAGAACCACTTGTTTCCCTCTTGTATATAACAGCCTGGGCCACACACATAGTCTACACATTATTATGTGCCTGCGGACTTGTGTGTTTGTCTGTGTTCAATAAATCATTGCATGTATTTGGGTGATGTGGTCTGTAATTTCTCTCTCTGGATGCCATGGACATATTGCAATCGGGACAAAGAGGTAAACTTACAACTGGCTAGAGGTGAGGACAATGTTATGTCTTCTTCTCTCTGCGTCTGCTTGTCTCTCTCTCCTGTCTACTTCACTCTTCTGTCTACCCCCCCCCCCACACACACACACACACGATCACGCAAACACACACCCACACACACACACACAAACACACACACACACACACACACACACACACACACACACACACACACACACACACACACACACACACACACACACACACACACACACACACACACACACACACACACACACACACAGAGTAAACAAAAAATCCTATCAGTCCTTACTTATTGTCTGTTAAACCGAATTTTAGGAGATGATCATGTTTATGTTTGTAATTAACAGCAGGTGTAAATAATAGACACTTGACTGACCATTAAAACTATTGAAAACAATGCATGTTTCAATAAGAAGCAATCATTTAAAGAGTTTTAGTTATATAGTTAAATAGAATAAATAGAATCTATGTGGTACAACAAAGTGATTAAATAATAATATAGTTAATATATAACAATATAACAAAATAATCATGTTAGATAGACAAAACATAAAATGCTGAGATACAGCAAGATGGGCCTGCAGCATAGACTTCCAGATGGGGCTTTTCAGTATAAGGGCGTTTGTCCTTGTACAGCAGCAGTGGTGCTCCTTGTCATTATTTCTATTTCCTTTGCTTCCCTGTGCATTACGACACAATGAGACCTCTTCCTCTTTGTCTCTCCCTTTGTTCCCCTCCTCCACCTTCTCCAGACACAATGCTAGTCTCTCCAGGTGCTGCAATCAGGAAAGTTTTAGTCAGCCAGGTTCTGCTTAACATTGAGGGAAAAAGACCAAGAAACAATAAATAAATGATGAAGCAAAGAGTGTCATTACATTTGATTTGAGTTTTTAGTGGCCCCTGGAATACAAGAGAGAGAGAGAGAGAGAGAGATAGATAGATAGAGAGAGAGAGAGAGAGAGAGAGAGAGAGAGAGGGAGAGAGAGAGAGAGAGAAATAAACAATTCTCAAAGGGGAAATCCTACGAGATGGGAGCGGGAGGTTTGAGTGAGTATACAAATAGATGGCAGACCAATAACAATTTGAAATAAATAACTCAATACATTCATTTAGAATAAGATAACTTAATATTTCAAGATATATTCAGTATTTGGCAATTGGCAGAACTAGGCTAAATAAACGGATGAAGTGAAGTTGGTGAGCTTAAATAAATAAATAAACAACATTTCAAACTAAGCATTAAACCACCGTCCGTCTGTACTGTTGTGTGCATAGTTGTTTGACTTTGAGAGAGGGCGGGACTCTTTGGAGAGCGAAATGAACTAGGCGCGGCCAAAAAGGAGCCCCATCCATCTATCACACGTGTAGACAAAGGGGGACTCCACAACACAAAGCTAGATGTGCCCTCTCAAACTTTTTCCGCGACGCACGGCGACGCGCACGGAGCAAAAGCAGACACAGGTGAGTTTGTCTTATTGCCTTTGCTTGCACCCCCGTAGAGATTTTTGAATGTATTTTGCTGTTAAAAAAGTTGCTGCTGTATAGTTGGTGCGTCAGCGCTCAAACTTGAGAGCACAAAGCAGAAGAGAGAGGGAGAGAGACATAGGGAATGAGAGGCAGCGAGGAGAGAGAGCGAGAGGAGCGGTCCCCTTTTCCTTTGTCTGACGCGGGGCGATATGAGGAGAGAACTTGAGGGGATGCTCATGCACGCATCTGCATAACGTTAAATAATACTTAACGTATGATACTAAGAAATGAATGTACAGTGGAGTTTGGTGGAGATGAGATGGAGTTTGTACTGCTGCCGATTTTTTGTTTTGTCTCTTGGGGATGTTGCGACGCGCAAGACAAAGCAACTGCCCGTCAGAAGTTTGCCAAGAAAACGGAAATGTTTACGCACTAGGGAAAACATACTAAGTAACAAGTATTAGTTCATTAAAGTTTGTAATAGTTTGTTTTTCTCTTGCAGTATAGGTTTTTATGACAGTGGTGTTAGTGGTCTTGAGTTGCCAGTGCACTGTGGGAATTCAGAACAATGCAATCAGGTGTAAAGTCTCTAAGCAACAAAACAGTGACACAGAATGAAACTTGTTGCACTTAAAAGGAATGCTGCTTGGAGGCTAAAACATGTATTCAAAGTAGGTTATTCTCGAAAATCACAAAGAAACTAGTGATAGTTTATTGGAAACATGAGCAACAGGTACAAGTCGCTGCAGCCTCTTTGTTACAGTAAAGGCTCCTTTGTTCTCAGTCCATACAAAGAAAACCGGCAGAAAGGAGCGCAAATCCACAAGGAAACAACTTCTATCAACACTTACAATGATTTTCACGTATTGAAAAAAATATTGTAAATTGAGTTGATTATTCTCCAAAGTGTTGAACAAGCTTTTATTTCGCCTTTTTCTTTGAAATGTTTGAAATCCCGCCGGATCACGTCAAGATAAATAGTTTCAAACTTGGAATGTTTATAATAGTGTTTCACTTTCATTTTATTAGGAGAATAAAAACAACTAAACAAATAAACTAGTTTATACGATTTTTAAAACAACTTTCTTCATCACGTGAAGGTGTGGCTAAACAACTTGTTTGAATTTGCTGCATTCCATTGTACAGTTGGCCCTACCCTTAAACTTTTTATTAGGCAAAATGGAAGACAATTGGCTCTTAAAATACTTTTCTGTCATGTCAAACACAATTAGTTTTACATTATGCAATTTTTCTTCCAACTTTTTAAACTAATTCCGAATTCAGTCAGGTCTTAACAACCCTTACACAGCCTAACACATTAACAACCCTTACACAGCCTAACACATGTTCACCTAAAGGGTAAGTTATACATATATAATGTATCATTTAATTGTAATACTGTATTATTTTACCAGTTTTGACTAACTTTGAACTACATTCATAATAATCCCCTTTTCTTGATTCCTCTGCCTTAGGTGGATTTTAACACCAGATGAAACCAGCAAAGCGTTTCCTCGTGTGGGAGAGGTTAAAGGAAATAAAAAATATGTGGAAATCACACTACGGAAGATGTTCAGCGTCACCTAGCAGACGGCTTTTCAGACGCAGAGGAGGATTAAGAGGGCTGTGCACTTCTCTTTTTGGACAAGGTGAAGACCCATCTCAGGAAGGATTTGAAAACTTCAGCAAACAGCAGCAGTGTGCCAGCCAGGCGGGATGCGTTTCAGGCACACTTGGAAAATCTAAAAAAAAAAACTCATGGAGACACTTTGAGGATTATAAACATGTCTAGTGTGCCTCTCCACAAGACAAGCTCCAGCAGTCCCAAAGTCACGGTGGATAGCTGGATATGCTCTGCTATATAAATGATCATCCTCGGCCCTTTGCATGGGTAGGTGATATGACTTATTCATCATGGGATGTACCACTTGTTCAAACTCTTGTTTTGTAGGGCTGTGATGCTCGCTTGGAAGCAGAACTTACCAGCTGACCCCACTATCTCGCTTACACACACGCACGCACGCACGCACGCACGCACACACACACACACACGCATACGCACACACACACACACACACACACACACCAATTTATTTCCCAATATCAGTTTAATTTTGGCATCAGCTGTAACATTGATATTGTCATTCACCATCTTGTGAAATCAATTTTTCAAATGTTTATCGATTCAGACATATTGCCATAGCCTGGGGGTTTTGTGAACAAACTTGCAGGGTTGACTTTTTACACGTGCACATAAAAAAAACATTTGACTAATGTGAAGTGCCTGAAGCGCCTCATGACCATTTACAATTTTCAAAACTACATGATCACTTTACTATTCACTGCACATGTATGTGTGATAAATATATGATGGATGGATGTTGGCGATCAATGATAGATCAAATGGATATTTATTGAGAAGCTGTGCGGATATATAGGCCTTCACCAACAACACATTCTTATTACACAAGATTTTCCTCACAGATCAGATATGGTATGCAACTTCATACAGTCTTATGCAAAGTTTCTGTTTCGGCATCCTTGCCTTATCCAGTGCCTGCAGCCTGCAGCCTGCCTCGGCCTAATACATTTGTTCATAATCCGATGTTATGCGTTTCATTTGCTTGGAGATGCTCTGTGATCTCACTTGTTTGATGTACAAATGTGATGCAGTGGTGTGAATTGCCATCAGAATCTGCAGTATATAGTCACTGCTTGTTAAGTAGACCCCAGCCAGAGAAAGATATGTTTCTCTGCAAATCCTTGAGTTCACCGAGGGGACAGAGCAGGAGAGGGGGAGCTTTAAAAATGAAGAGAGTGCTTTTGTATTGTGCCTGTTTTTTTGTTTAACACAGCAGTTAATTTTGGCTAGCCCTTTTAAATCTGGTAGTAAAAAGTCATGAGAGATGCGAGCAGCCCCCTTGCTTATAATACTATGATTGTGTGAGGCAGCAAGAGAGATAGAGAGAGAGAGAGAGAGTCTGGCTCCTTATCAATGATGTCATTGAGAGCCAATGAGAGAGTGCGGTGGTACTTCAGTCAGCATCCAAGCCCCGCCTCCAGCCTGTGTGTGCATGGCTAGCCCACATGGTTCTGCAGCATCACATTGTTCACCATGCGTTTGCTCTGCTGCAGCGAGACCAAGCAATGCTGAGATGTTGCTCCTGGCTGTGTGCTCTGATGTTAATCTACCATGTCCCCTTCAGAAATAAGCTTGTTTATCACTGTAAACATATGCAGGGAACAACTTGAGGAGCGAGATTTATTTTTATGTTTTTTGTCATCAATGCTTTGCCAAAAACACATCTGCCCCTCGAAACATTTGATGGTATTTAGAGTGTGAGGATGCAACAATCCAGGCTTATGAAGATACATTATCGAAATGGTATAAACACAGCCAACTGATATGTACATTCATTTATGAGTTCATACAAGGCAAAATTGTTGAAAAATAAATGATATATTATACCTCAATGATTACCTTAATTCACTTAAAAGCACCGCATTAGAATAATTTAAGGTTACCTGACAGTTTCTATGTCAGCTCAGCTGTAAAACCATTCACCTCTATCTGTTAACATACAAAGCTTTGAGACTCAGGGAAAAACAGCATTTGCACGCCTGTTGGCTCAGGTCACAGCCTATAAATGACTGGATCAGTGGGAATGTAGGGCAGTCGCACTGTCACACACACACAGGTGGGGACGGATATGGGTCAGTGGAAGAGTGTGGGTGCTGATGATGAGTCATGTGTCTGTAGGGACAGTTGAAGCGAGAGAGAGAGAGAGAGAGAGAGAGAGAGAAGGCCTGTTCAGTTGTTGGATAAACAGATGATGGTTATATGCAGTGCATCTCATCTTGAACATCCACCTGACATGCAAGAAACCTTACTCTGAGTACTGCTCTGCTCCATTGTTGTAAAATGTCATTGAGTCCGGACTGATTGATTATGGTATTGAATGGTGTCTGCACTGTCAAGTTTTTGTTTTTTCTAATTCCAGTTGGTAGCTTCGTATAGGGGATTATAATGTGTTAGGTACTCTGGCTTTTTCATTTAAGTAGATCTGATGCTCTGCCAATGAAATCCTGCTTATACCATTAGCAGCCTTATACCAGCATCATCCTGCCCTCCTGTTTACCTGCATTACTGCGGATTACAAGTGTGCAGATTTAATCCGGTACCCAGTTAATGAACTTGAGAGTAAAACAAAACAACTAATCATTGTGACAGGCCCCTGGCTCTGAGCTCTTAATAGGCATAGGCACAGGCATGGTTCCTTTGCGACAATACAGTATATGCTCCACTGTGTGTAGCCTAATTACAATTGCTTATCTGTAATGCTGTTATCAAGTAAGGCACAGTTTCCATAACATTTTAGCCATTTGATATAGGCACTTTATGAGAGCATGCATGAATTTCTTTTTTTGTATAGACTTCCAAGTGGGGGCTGAGGTTCTAACTAAACCTAATCCGTGGAGTTACATGGGGCAACATCAGGACAGCAATCTCTAGCATCTTCCAGCTCTGAGGTCTCAATATCCGTCTTAAGCTGGAATGCTCATTAAAATGGGCATCGGTTTCACACCATCTCTTTCTCTGCAACATATGCATGCAAGTAAATCTGCGTCGCCATAATCTCTCATCCATCTGTATTTGCTATGAAGTGCTTTATTCTGTTTTTACTGACGTCTGATAAGGGGCCACGAAGGATAGTACAGTATAGTGTTATCGCAAAGTACTACTTGAAACCAAATCTACAGACTCATTTAAGTGTTTGTTACTCTTTTGTAGTTATATTTCCATGATGTCCATGAGCTGGTCTGATGTTATGTAAAGTGCATCAGACTATAGAATACAACATTATTAGGCCTAGAATAACTGATCACTACTACTATACGCCTTATTCTCTCAGGCATGCTGTGGTCAGCTCAAGGAAAACTATCCGTTTTAATTTTTCCATTCATTGCATGTAGATTCAATGCAGCTTGTTAGTCCCTCGTATAAATAACCATAATACAATCATGGGAACACTAGGTGTATTTTCTGGTTCATGAAACCATTAAATGACAACAAATACCAGTCAATGTCCAATTTGTTTTTGCAGCATTTGATATAATTAAACAATGTTGACCCAGTACTGTGTATGTTTAAACCGTGCTTTAATGAATCTAAGTATTCTTGCACTTTTGAAATGCAATGTCTGGTGATTGATACAGGCACTTACAGATGGAGAAATACATTTCGGATTTTGGATGTGTTATGTGCTATATGTCTTGACAATATGAAGACTAAATGGCTATTGCTGAGCTAGTACTCAACATTCCAATAATATTGCTTAATTTCCCCTACTAGATGAATTTGGGTTGACGTTCCCTTTGTGCATATCAGTGAGTCATAGACAGGACACTGGACTGTGGGCAGAGTACAGTGAATTACAGTGCACTAAAACATTAGGCCCACCATTACTAATCGTGACGACAGTCCTAATTCTCCAAGCTACAGGCATTCTGTGGTCATCCTGTTGCAAACCATCGGAGCTTAGTTTTAGCACTCGGTGCCTGTAGCAGTGAGATAAGTTAACGTGCTCGGCTGGCATGCTAATACATACCCGCACTGGGGGACAGGAATACATTATTTCTTCATGAGTGCGCATGCAAGGCGCAGTCATGAAGCAGGGGAGGGAGGGAGAGGGAGAGAGAGAGAGAGAGAGAGAGAGAGAGAGAGAGAGAGAGATATAGAGAGGGAACATAGGGAGATGAGGCAAGGAAAAAGAGACATGGGGGTAAATGATGGCCTAGAAAAGAAAGGATGGAGAAATGGACAGCAAGAGAAAAGAAGTGAGACGGAATGAACGCGGGAAGGGGAGAAGCAGAGGAAGTTAAATGAAAATAATTAAACCAATAGAAAGCTTTATAGTCCTCCTCCATATCTGTCACTCTTCAGTTTATAGTAATTCTCTCACCATGACATCATTTTATTTCCGGCTGTGACAGAGTTTACGGAAAGCATTGTCCCTCCAGAGCTTGCTCATTCTTTACAGCCAATAATCCCATGGGAACGGCAAGGCTTTTTCCCACATAGGTAACCTTTGAATGAGCTCAGGAACAACACAAGGGATTGATTTGGCAAATAAATGGCTGTGTGCAGATTTTTTATTTTAATTTTTTCTTTGACGTGAAAAGCATTGGGCCTGTATCCAACATCGTATGACCTTTTGAGGGATTTTGTGTTTTGTCATTCAATAAGAAATAGCTGGCGGAGAATGTTAATAGTGCAATGGCTGGAATCTACCTAAAAACCTCGCTAGAGCTTTTGACGTGAAGACGCAATGATGTAGATCTCTGAGGGGGAAATGAGCACAGGGCTTTGGTATGTAGATTGCTATTGAGTTATTATGTGTTTGGGTTTAAATGTAAATCTTAATGTCTTTTACTACATGCTGTGCTTACTTGTGTACACGCTGCACATTTGCCCTCTGGGTTTTTATTGAAGTCAAAACCGGAGTGCAGACAATATCATGACAAATCGGTTGGAAAAACACATAAAGGTAAGCACCCAAATCAAAATTCCATGGATGAGAGCTCACATGGTGCGTGGCACAGCATGGTCTAAAAGATATTGCTTTTGTACTCCTTCTTTGTCCTTCGCCCAGGTATAGATATTGGGGAAACAATTTCCAATAAGAGCTGCAGCCAGTTGTCTGTCTATTACAGGTCAACTTATTACCTCCATAAATGCACAGCATGTTGCTGTCTGGGGATAGACCGATAATCCCCCTAAAGCTAAATCTGCTTCTCACACACACACATACATGCACACACACACACACGCGCGCACACACACACACACACACACACACACACACACACACACACACACACACACACACACACACACACACACACACACACACACACACACACACACACACACACACACACACACACACACACACACACACACACACACACACACACACACACACACACACACACACACACACACACACACACACACACACACACACACACACACACACACACACACACACACACACACACACACACACACACACACTGTAGACAGACATCCTTGTCAGCCAAGGACAGGCATGCATCAAACCCACATGGGGACACACATGGAGATAGACTTGTCTGGTAGATAGACAGATACACACACACACACACACACACACACACACACACACACACACACACACACACACACAGACTGTAAAGACTGGGATTTTATCACAGACAAATCTATTATTGTCTGATAGTTAGGAGATTAAGAAGCAGTGATTTATAGACACAAACACATACACCTGTAAAGGAGGAACATTGGCCTGCATACTGAAGTGTACACTGCAGTTCACTCTTAAACTGGTCAGCTTTAATATGTGATTTACTGTGATTTATGATATTGGTGGCTCTATGATAAAGACTCAGTATATCATTTTTCATCATATTCATCTTGTATTGTATGCACTTATTATGGTTTTTGAATCACACTTTTAAAACATGTCCATAGTGCTTTTGTTCTGCATATTCTAAAATGATAGATTGTAGTGGTGGTGGTTTTGTTAACCTGTAATGGCAATATCTGTCCAAGTTAGTTATCTAATTATTTTTTCATATGTAAAGTCCTCACTCTTTAAAGAGGTGTAAGCAGTCCTTTTTAAATATTGAACATAACTGCTGCCACAACTTTGTATGCCAGAAGCCACCAGCATTTAACTTTCTACCACGCAACCCTCCAACACAACAGTTACCGTCACTTTCCACAATTATTTTCCTAAATCCTGAGGAAACAGTCTGTGAAACATTTCCATACATCTTTCTGCCAATTATCGCAATGTGGCCGACTGTGTTGCAAACAATCCTTAATATCAACATGGTACATGATCATGCCTTGCAGAGCTGAATTTTCACGAGATTTACGATTGGTCTTAAAAAGGATCCATTTGAGAATCGATTCAGCTCAGATATGTACAAAGGCAAATTATCACAGTTCTGCATGGGCTTTTTTTACTATAATACCTAGTGAGTGATCCAGTTAGAGATGTAAAAAAAAATTGTGTGCAATGGAAATAACTTTAAGTTGTGTACAGTATTTGAAATCAAATCTATCTAATTCTAATTGATCTTTAGCAGTGTCAGAAAACAGTGATTAAAGAGGAGCTAATAGCTTTCTGCACTAGGTTATAGAAAAGCAATTTATGGAGACTCAGTTTGGCAATCATCTAGTTGGTCAAGAGTAATGCCCACTGTTAGTGAATGGTTGCACTGTCCTCTGCGTGCTCAGTCTTATGTGGGAGTACATGACCAGTCTTTTCACTGCTTTTCTCCATGCAGTTATCCCTGAGATTGTACCAACATCAAAACATTTCGGCCCACACTCCACTATGTCAAGCCTCCCAGCTGGGTATGACCATGACTCTTGGTCTGTTTTGTCTGGTGGGAGGCTGAACCTTACATTTGCACAAAACAGAGTTTGATGCGTAGTCTTGTTCACTGTTTCCATTGCAACTTAAATCAGTGTTGTTGCTAGGTTTTCTAGGTTATGTATAATTTTCGAAAGCAAGAGCAGAAATTATACAAGACAGGAGGAGGCTGGGCTGCTTTATTGAACAAAAATCTATTGTTATGTTGTGTCACATTTTCTTTTAACAAAATCCTTCTGTCAGCCAGAAAGCAATGTTGCGAAAAACAAGAACAACAAAAAAAAAGGATCACAGCAAAAATAACAAATATTTCATGAAGGGATAAAAGCACAGGAGTCTAAAGTGATTTAAAAACTATAAGGGAATGCCACAAATAAGAACAAACATTCCCTGCTGCCCTGAAAGTGTCACTTTAGAAATGTTTTCCTCCTGTTTTTTAACATCACAACAATACAATACAATAACATATTTTTAGTTCTTACTTACTTATTGATATCAAACATAGCGAATTCCCCTGTCCCTCTGACATCTTATGCTCTACTTGTGAACTTTAGATATAAAAACCAAATGTAAAACAGCTGTTAAAAGTTGATATCTTACTGTCCTGCTTTAGTACAATGCTAATCCTCTGTAATGTGGCTATTTGAGACCTTGGAGCTATGTTTATGGAGGTATTGCGATGAGTTATAATCTTCTTCAGATACGGCTGTCAGATTATGGTGATGACATACTGTATATCAGTGTTTAACAGTAATCATTTGGACTTGATAACAAAAAAAAAATGTTGTGTGTGTTTATGTGATGCTGTGTATTATACGCATAGTGATAGTCAAGCAGCCCTAATCCCAAATATTATTTTGTGTCATATCTTTATTACACCTCGTCGGGACTGTGTGTTATGGTTGACTAGTGCTGAATCAGATTGGGGTTGATGGAGATATCTTTAAGCTCAGCTGGATATGGTGTGATAAATCCGATTATGTGTTGTAAGATATCAGACTTTAAACTATATCTACCTTTGCGCGTATGACACACCCCTTTCTACCTTTGTGAAGGCACACGTACAACACTGAATTCAGGAATTTGAGATATTTCATAGTCATACAAAGATAACACAATGCAGTTTAAAGATACTGTATCTGCATCCTCTGGCTCATTGTTGCATCTGTCCCTTGGATAGATAACATGTAGACAGACATGCTGCATTTTTTATTTATTTTCCCTATCAACTTAATGTTCTGAGCTCTTGATACAGATATTAACAGTGTGTCGGATAAGTCAATGAAAAACTATTTTTTTGGGTCCACTCACGTGCCTTTTCCTATCTCTCTATCCCTTTCTTTATCCATCCATCCAAACTTCTCAGATGCACATTTTGCTTATTCTGTTTGATTTTAAAGCTGCATGATGATGTAATGGCATACTGTAAGATGACTCGAAACAGAGATGAGTAATGTTCGGGAATCTGCGTGTGTGGCACTGTTATGAAAGCCTTCCCACGAGAGTGTCTGCATTGACACGATTTGACACTCAGTCCAGTGCTAGGCCTAATCTGTGTGCCTGGAAATGGGTTGAATAAGCCCAAGTGAATGCCCTCCTCTTAATAATGTAATAGCTCCACACTGGATACAGCCATATATGCTGCATACTGCTGGAAACAGGCCTAGTTTTCATAGAAAATATGGCACAGCACACAGCAGTTAAGTATGTGTTTGAATCTAATTTAAAAACACTTTAAAGTAATGGGCATACTTATTTAAATGAATAAATAAATAAATATATCTTCAAGTATGTAATTAAAATCCTTATTTTTCTCCCAAGGGAAACTGTCCACTAATGTGATATTGTCCCATTTTTATAAGGTCAGAGCGATGTAGATTGCAACTTAAAGAAAAGGCTTTTATAGACAATATAAAAGATGCATAATAAAGGATGACATATTTCCTCTCAGGTCTTTTCATATGAGGTCAATGAGTATCTCTAGTGGGAATACAGCTGAATAAGGCCAAGTCATGCCCTGCTCTTATTATTATGCAAAGTTGCTATATGCATCAGCCGTTAGCTATTCGTTGCTATGCTGTGTTGCCAGCGCTAGTTCACAATGTCAAACTCATGGTAATTGTAATGTCCTTGCTGAATAAAATTAGATTCTGACTGAAACTGTGTGTACTGTGTGTGTTTGTGTGACACACTGACAGTTTTAACCACTGAAACGAAACACACACACACACACACACACACACACGCCAAGCCCACACACAGTGTTTGGTACGGCCTGTGGCAATGTTCACAACACCTCAACATTAAGCCACTGCCCTTATTAAGGCTAACCAACCAGTGCTGAATCACAGTGGACACAAATGGTATTTTTAGACAAGGTCAAGGCTCGGTCTTCAGCCGAGAAATGAGCTGAGTAAGCGTGAGTCATGCCTTCAATTATGCATTAGACTGTTAGCCTGCACACACTCTGACAGACAGGCAGTGTTGGCTTTCAGATAGCAAGCTGTCAGAGGCTAGACTTACAAGTGACCCTGTACTCTGAGTGCATGTTCTCATCATTTGGAAACCAGAGAACTGTCAGGTTACGGATCCAAAAATTAAACAGATCCATATTAAAATAATAATTTTGAGTTAATAATACCATATCAAAATAATTTACTTCTTTATAAATGGACCCTCCTAATGAAACTAGGCTTATTCCTGTATCAGAACTATGTTACATTCAGACTAAACACTTGTTAACATGACTAGTTAATAAAGTAGTCCCTTGTACCTGAATTGGACTAAAGGGAATTAAGAATGTTCACATGCAACTTAATTGACCCATATTATGACTCATTTTTACCTTTTATTCCAAACAACCTGCCTTCACGTCACCACCCCTGGCAGCCTAGAGGAACTTGACTGGCCTTGTTTTTAGCAAAAGCAAAAAATGAATTCAGATTTATTTTAATAGTCTTGCAAAGTTAATCCCCCTGCACCAGTCAGACTACTTTTCGATTGGGTTGGGTAGATAATCCACTTCTAGCCTCGACGGTATAAGCATATGTGTGCGAGTGTGTTTCGTGTGCATGACATGTGTTCATTTGTGAGCTTCTCTTTTTCCTGCTGTTTGTGTTTGTTGTGTATGGTTGGTTGTGTGTGTGTGTGTGTGTGTGTGTGTCGGGTTGTGTTCTGCTGTTGTTTGTATTCAGATAAACAGAGGCTGCTTGTCCATACTTAGTTAGCTCTCTGATGTCCTCAGCTGTGTTTGGTAATGCTGCTAACACAGGGAACTGCAGCCACTCAGACACACAGATAATTCAGTATGAGAGCACGCAGCAGACACACGGACACTCGCAAATAGGTGTTTACACTTTTCTCTCTTGCACTCTCTCCCTCAAATTCACTCCCTTTTTATTGTGTGTGTGCCCCCCCACCCCCCACCCCCCACACAACTCCTTTGATGAATTACATTTCCCCCTTGCCTTCCCCTCCTCTCGGCCTCTTTATCTATTTCTCTGACTTAATTTGTTCGTCTGATATTTCTCCTATCACGCACACACACACACACACACACACACACACACACACACACACACACACACACACACACACACACACACACACACACACACACACACACACAGTGAGATGCTGTCGTGCCACAATAGACCAATAGCCAGCCTCCTCTTCAGTTCACCGCAAGTTCACTCGGCACCACACTAGCAGAAATGATGCAAGACATACATGCAAATTTGACAATGACAGCAGCCGTGCTTAGCCACACATGTTAACACTGCTCCTCAAAACCTCATGTACACATGTGTTTTCACTTGAAAAGGTAACTTCAGATCTAAGGAACAAGGGTCTGTTTAGTTGTTATCTCAGATGAACCCGGTATACCTTGGTCTGGTAGACTGATGATTTGCCTTCATTTATTTGCTGACTCATCTGTCCCAGGAGCTTCTAAAAGATCTAAATATAATCAGACCTTGTGAAAGCCAATTGGGGCATCATTATATATATATATATAAAAAAAGAGTACATTATGGGACATACCATCTCAGCAGAAGCAGTCCCCTTTGCAAAGTCCTTGTACAAAAAGCCCATCAATCCAACAGAGTTAATGATTTGTCGCAATCATCTTTTACAGTGTGGATTGACGGCTTGGTAATCTGGCTTGCTGACTGTCTCGTTTCATACAGTATCGGAACGCAAGTGTGGAGGAAAGACAAGTTGTCCTTGTCATGTGGAATGTTTTTCAGTTGGACTGCATGCACCCTTAGACGAGCAATGTAAGAACCCCCCTGCAGAGATATGCACTCTCTCAGTCTATGAGTATTCTCTCTCATCATCTCAGGCTCTCGCTCATGCACCCTTCTCGCTGTACCTCCTCTGTCACAGTTACACTTTGGCTTTCTTCCCCCCTGCCTCTCTCTCTCTCTTTCTCTCTCTCTCTCTCTCCCTCCCTCCCTCCCTTCCTCCCTCTCTCTCTCTCTCTCTCTCTCCCTCCCTCCCTCTCTCTCTCTCTCTCTCTCTCTCTCTCTGTTTCATGCTGGTATGCATTGCTGTCTGTCAGTATTTGCACTTTAAGTTTTCCTTGTGCCAATGCGGTCCGCCTGTCACAGTTGGGACGCCTTTCTGTCTTCTTCTCTCTCGCTCACTATTGCTCTTGATCTCTGGCTGCCTTTCTGGCTGGCTGCGTGTCTCTTTCTATCTCAATCTCTCTGTACATTTTCTGGGCTGTATCTCTCTGTGTCTGCCACTTTCTCCCACTCTCTCTGCATCTCTGCATCTCTCTCTCTCTCTCTCTCTCTCTCTCTCTCTCGCATTACTGCATTTGTGCTTGAATTGTCTTCTTATCAGTGATGTATTTTTTTTGAATGCCTGTTTCTCGCTCTTTCTCTCGTCTCTTTAATGGTTGGTTTATCAGGTGTGCGCTTTCTTGGGTCACTCCCCCGACTTGAGTCACAAAGTAACTTGCAGAGTCACACGTGTGCTCATCTGATCTCTGTGAGAGTCTTACTGCTTCAGAGGGTTTCACTGCTCAGATTACCACAGGCTTGCATTGGGAAGGATGATGATGTATTTACTCTCTGACTGAGTTTCGGATGAGGCATCTTTGCTCATTCCTCGGGTTACCACACTTGTTTAGCTGCACCAGAAATTGCAGAGGAAAATTTGACCCAGGATTCCAGCGTTGGGAAGTGTCTTTTAATTGTTATATAGAACTGTAGCAGATTGTAATTTTAACACATTGTTTTGTGTGTTAACGTGGCACTGTGGGGAGTAGAATATACTTACTGTTAACAGAAGGTGGATTCAACAGATGAAATTTATATTTTGTACACAGTCATTTAAATTCCATCCGTTTGTTTGTAATCCAACTTGTACTGTATGTGTCCCATGCTGTCCATGTGTTCATGTCCATGTGTGCAATGTATCTGCTTGTGCATCTGTGCAAGTGTTTGTCTGTGTTTTCCCGTGTTTGCCGAATGTGTGTACACATACCGTATGTGCTCTGTGTGTATGTAAAGTGTGCAGTTTCACCCTTACTGAACTGCTGAGTGTGTCTGTTTATATTGGGTCTCCTATAGTGAACCCATCCAGGACATATCCAGTTGTTAAAATTTCATTTCAAGAATCCAAACCATTGGAGCCCGAGCCATTGTCCCAAACCTGGGAGCCATAAAACTCAATTTCCCATGGAGGAGGGGCTGTTGGTGGTGGTGGGGGTGGCATTTTGAAGTCCAAATGTTCTTATCTCATGCACTATTAAGCGAGGCAGTGGGGTGTGTGGGTAACGTGGTTTACAGGCCGTCTGTCACAGCCTCAGGGTTTGTTGCTCCCAGTGCGCGCGCACACACACACACACACACACACACACACACACACACACACACACACACACACTCACACTCACACACACACACACACACACACACACACACACACACACACACACACATA